>NW_005843656.1:58100-66793 GCF_000455745.1 Alligator sinensis | reverse complement strand
GCTCCCCCCCAGCAGGGCTGGGTTTCCATGGAGACTGGCCCCAGCAGCGCTGGCAGCACCAGCGGTGCCAGGCTCTTCCTGGTCAGGAGGGCTGAGGGGGACCTGTGATGAGCGGGTGGTGGCAGCGGCACTGGAAGGAGTGGCTATTGGGAATTTTGGGGTGGCTATAGCCCCCGCAAGCCCCTCCCCAGTGCTCCCCTGCTGGCAGGGCTTGGAGCTGCTCTAGGGCCGGGCTGGGATCTTGCGGCAGTGACAGCCAGGGCAGAGCTGTGATCTGCAGCCTGCGTGTCCTGGGCAGGTGTGTGCAGGCAGTACCCTGCAGCAGCTACCCCGTCCTGCCACGCGCCATGCCAGCGCTGCGGAGGCCAGTCTCCACAGAAACCCCGCCCTCCTGCTATCACAGCACAGCTGCTGCTGGGGTCTCCATGGAAACTGGCCCCAGCCACAGGCAGGGACTGCTGGGAAATGGAGTCTGGCCAGCAGCCAGATCCACTGTTTTGCCCACCCCTTATTTAATGTCTAGGAAGCTCTGACTCGGAGGCTGTACCCCTAACTCCCATGCTCAACAGTTAGTGACGCACCTTTCCTCCCAGCATGTGTCTGAATCTAGCTGAACTGCCAGGTGTCACCACATCTGGTGGCAATGAGGCCCACACTTTAATTACATGCTGTGCGAAAAAGAACTTACTACCTCGGCGTTTCATTTTATGACCTGTAGTTTTTGTACTGTTTTGCCCACCCCTTATTTAAGGTCTAGGAAGCTCATATTCGGAGGCTGTACCCCTAACTCCCATGCTCAATAGCTAGTGATGCACCTTTCCTCCCAGCATGTGTCCAACCCCTTTCTGAATCTAGCTGAACTGCCCCGTGCCACCACATCTGGTGGCAATGAGGCCCACACTTTAATTACATGCTATGCGAAAAAGAACTTACTACCTCAGCATTTCATTTTATGACCCATAGTTTTTGTACTGTGAGAGACCGTAAATACTGCATCCCTATTTACTCTCTCTTCCCCACCTAGTATTTTGTAAACCTTTATTATATCCCCCTCAAGCATTGCTTTTCTCTGTTGTTTTGTATCGAAACAATGTTCCAGCAGTCTTGAAACTTCTTTAATGCCAACCACTGATGACCTGTTGTAACCAACACAGTTCAAAATGAAACGTCCTTAAAAAACAAATGAAAAACAAACTTTTCCTCGAAACAATTTAAAAAGTTTTTCCAAGTTAAATTGTCAGCCTTTGTCCACAGGGCATGTGTGTGCATGCGTGGCTGTTAAAAATGGTATTTTTTGATGAAATGTCTTACCAAAATACTTCCAACTAGTTCCTCCTGCAGCTCTGGAATCTCACTTAAAGCAGGAGTTTCTACTTAAGCTGAAGAGCTAGGTATCTTATTGAAGGAAGAACCACACACACCCCTTCAATCACTGAAAGAGGAAGTAATACTATGTTTGTATGGTGCACTGTTTGGATGATGCTCCATAAAGATCAGTGCAAGATTGGGGGCCTTGATCGTCTATCATTGTTTTTGGACCAGGAGATACTAGGTCATTTAAAAGAATCAAGGATGCTGGCTTTTGAAAACAAGTGCCAACAGTTTGCAGGTGGTTTATGCAGCTATGAAATCTGATTTATAGTGCCTTTTAATCCTTATTTGAATTCACCTTGTGGGAATGCACGGTAATAAAACATTCTGCAATGTTACAACTGCCAAGCTGTTCAAGTTTCAAGCGCTATGTACAGAGAAACGCCATACATTCAGGTGGATTTTTCATTCATTTAGTCACACCACTATGAACCCTTTAACTATAACCTAGTTCAGTTGTGCGTTCTGTTTCTTGTTGTACATAGTTATATGTTAAATGAGAAACAAAAGCAGAAACAGATCCTTCCAAGGCTGCCATCCATCTGCTATGGCAATGCAAGTAAAGCTAACAAAGTTTGACACGTATGTTTGAAGTGAAATTAAAGTAACAGTGTGAAGCAAAAATGGAAGCTGTTGATCATAGGATTTGCTTTAGTGCATGCTGTAATACACACACTTACCATGCGAGATTGATGAGCTTGCTCACTCACTGGAAGGGACAGGGGATTCACCACCTTGCTTGAAATACTTTATTTGAAGTGTGTGTGTGTGGGGGGGAGGTGATATTGAGATGGGAGACCAGCAGATAAACTGGAAACCACATTGACAGGCCCTCTTGAAAAAGCAAGTATACCAAGGTGCGGAAAGAAGCTGGGTCTTGTGTTGAAGCAACGTGCAGGGGCTCACAAGTAACATCTACTCCTAGGTCTGCCACAGATTTGGCATGTGACCTTGGGCAAGTCTCATCATTAATTTCTTTCTGGAAGTATGTGCTGATTCAGAAGTCTAAGTACTATCACAAATGAATTTGGCACAGAGAAAGCTCAAGTGTCAGTGAAAGCCAGAGACTTAAAGGCTATGGGCCTGGATCACTGTAGAAAATAAGATGAGATTCTGTAGGTGCCTATGAGCAATCTGAGCTCCAGCTTCCTATACATTAAATATGGGGAGGCTACAATCAATCTTTTCCTTATTGCCCATCTAGAAGGTAAATTCTTCAAGGCAGGGACTGTATCAAACTATGTGTGTACAGCTGCCTAGCACAATAAGGTCCTCATTACAGTCTGGGGCTTTAGGGACCACCGTAGTAAATATGATAATTAGCGCTAGTTGTCATAGCTGGTTTTGTCCTGACAATCTCAATACAGCCCCTGCTGTCTCCAAGGAGGAAGGTAAGCTGTGCCAGGAGAAATAATCCTTGCTAGGCTTTCCCTCTCCATTGCAGTTCAGTTATGCTACTGGCAGGTTAGAGTCGAAGTCCTTTCCAACCTAGTGCTGCCACTTGAAGCACCTGTGTGCCCACAGGGGACTAAGAGGTTTCCTTATTTTCTAGAGCAGAAAAGCAGCAAGGATTTTGAATTTACCAAATAGCTCACAGAGAAATGTTAACCCACCTTCTGCCACCTTCCCTTCTGTAGAGTAGTAACTAGCTGCATGAAAAGACCTACTGGTTGGGTGTATCTACATTAATGTGAAGCAATAAACTCTGGAGTTTATTGCTTCGGAGTTTAGTGCTCCCAGACATGCTGTTTGAACGTTTGCCCAGGACTGCAGCATGTTGAGCCAGATTGGAGGAGCCCTGCCTGGGGGGCCCTGGGGTCAGCCTGCAGGCCCAGGGCTGCTCCCCTTGGCTCAACATGCTGTGGACGGGCTACCTGGGGCATAAGGGTGCTTCAGTGTGGGGTTAGCTGGTAGGCTTCATTGTAAATAAAAGTTAAAAAGGTCCCACATTCAGTATACCATACAAGTGGAACAAGCTTTTTCCCTGCTATTCCTCCTCCTCCCCACACCTCAAATTCCATTAGTACTAACATCATTTATAAGGAAAGGGAAATTGGAAGGTTAAAAGAAAAGACTCTACTATGGATGCTCCACTCAGGTAAAACTGAATTATAGGTCACTTCAATTAGAGTTAATTACGTTTCAGAATATTAATTTGATCTGTAAATCCATTGCTATCAACGTCAACTTCCAGTTGAAAGTCTGTGGGGTTTCAGTCATGATGTCACTATGATGTTTTGCAGGGCATAGGCTCTGAAGTAGCTGCATGGGATAGAAGACATGCAACAAACTAGAACTCTTGGTTCCAAAATGATTTGCTGGGATGGAATAGGAGGCCAATATGCAAAATCCAGGTCTGTGAAAATGCAAATACAACGCAGTGAGGAACAGAGGCTATGGGACACAACAGGTATGAGACAGGTGCATGGCGGGGAAAGGAGGAGTGTTGACCTGGTGATAAGAACGTAGCTGGTAAAATGTAGAGAGGTTACGGGGAAAACATGTCTTCGCAAGTTTACTGAAAAATGACTGAAGACACTTGCTAGCACTGGCTCCAAACTTCTTTCTGATGAACAGGCAGAAAAGACATTTTTCCTAGACTGCCTGTGAGCAGCAATCAGTGCTGAGCAATAAAAACTCTCATCCAGTCCCTGGCAGTGCTGCTCTCACCATTGCAAGAAAGGAAAAGCTCCCTCTCCCTAGGGACCATCATTTTGGTTCACATTATATGAAAATGGAGACGTAGGGAGGAAAAATAATAGAGAACACCACAAGATCAGTGATTAGATGCTTTCACACACAAAATTCTTCCTTTGTTGACACAAAATTATCCCACATGACCCTTGCCAGATCAGCTCTTGCTCAGTTTTTCTAGCAGTGCTCAGAACCCAAAGACCTCAGCTCTTCCAAAAATTGTTCCCCTTTTCTGATACATAAATGGGAGCTGAGCTCTCTGGAAACCTGCACTGAATGCATGCGTTGGCTGTCCCTCGAGGTTGAGGATGACATCCATCAGGCTTCATGGGTCCTCAGGTAACTGAGGAGCCTGATTCTAGATGCACATGTTCTTTGACAATGGGGGCATGTTGTTGCATGGGGGAGTGGGATTCGGAGTCCTGAGTCGGCCTCTTCTGCTTCCTCCACCACCACCTTTCCCATTTTCCCTAGCCCATTGAGGGAGGTGGCTGCTGAGATATGGAAGGTGCTCCACATACTACGGAGCCTCCCCGTCTATATATATAGTGCGAGGGATGTTCAGTTCTCCAGCAGGCCTAGGAAGGGTTGGTGGAGAAGCTTCATCTTGGCAGCGTTCAGGGGCAGGCCAAGTCTCTTGCACAAACTGTTGAAGAGCTCTAGGGTCACTTGCACATCCTGTGCAGAGTGAGCCATCATACAGCAATCGGAAGCAAACTTAAGGTCGTGGATGTCCTTGCTGGTGAGTTTCATTTATGTCCAGAAGTGCCCAAGATGAAAAAGCTTCCCATCCAGTCGATACTGGATCCGGACGCCAGATGGTAGGTCATCTTGGATGAGGTGGATGATAACGGTCAGGTAGATGGTAAACAAGGTGGGGACGATCACACAACTTTGTTTGACCCTGGTCTGGATGTGGAAGGCATCAGGTTCAGATCTGAGTCAGTGGAAGATCTGAGTGGACTGAATGCATGGATCCCTACCTCATCATTCGTTCATTCTCCTTCCTTTTATTACTACTAGCAATCATAGAAACAGATGTCCCTTAAGCCTGAAAAACATGAATTTTTAAGAGTTAAGGACAGTGTTGAATTTGTAAGGAATAGTTTTTAACTTGAAAGATTAGAGGACATTTCAGGTGGCTGCCCAGATGGAAATTAAAACTCCCCTAATGACTTTGTAAGCGCTTCCTGTCTAGAACTGCTTCTCAATAAAACACACCTAAGACATCTAAGCTCTTGCTCAGCACATAATGATTTCTCTGACTACTCTCAGCCAGGTACTGGTTATTAACTCATTACTGTGAAGTGTAATAATCAGGTGGGCTGCAACACAGGCAGTCAGGCTCTTACCAGATGGAGAATCTGTGATCAAAAGGCAGAGATAGAAACCAGGAGGCCTGAGGCGGGCAGAAAAGAAATCTGAGGACTTGCGTTTTAGTTGGCAGGCCCGGATGAGCTCCATCTGAGGGTACTGAAGGCACTGGCTGATGTCATTGCATGGCCACTGGCGAGAATATTTGAACACTTGTGGTGCATGGGCCAGGTCCCAGAGGACTGGAAGAGGGCCAATGTGGTCCCCATTTTAAAGAAAGGGAGGAAGGAGGACCAGGTCAGTCAGTCTCACCTCCATCCTTGGAAAAGTCTTTGAAAAAATTATCAAGGCTCATATTTGCGAGAGCCAGGCAGGACAAATTATGCTGAGGGGAAACCAGCACGGGTTCGTAGCAGGTAGATCATGCCTGACTAATCTAGTCTCTTTTTATGACCAAGGTACAAAATGCCTGGATGCAGGAGTAGGGGTTGACATCGTATACTTAGACTTCAGGAAGGCCTTCGATACGGTATCCCACCCCATACTGGTGAACAAGTTAAGAGGCTGTGACTTGGATGACTACACAGTCCGGTGGGTGGCGAATTGGCTATTCATTCATTCTCCTTCCTTTTATTACTACTAGCAATCATAGAAACAGACACCCCTTAATCCTGAAAAACATGAATTTTTAAGACTTAAGGGCAGTGTTGCATTTGTAAGGAACAGTTTTTAACTTGGAAGATTAGAGGATGTTTCAGGTGGCTGCCCAGATGGAAATTATAATTCCCCTAATGACTTTCCAAGCGCTTCCTGTCTAGAACTGCTTTTCAGTAAAAGACACCTAAGACATCTAAGCTCTTGCTCAGCACATAATGATCTCTCTGTCTACTGACAGCCAGGTACTGGTTTCTAACTCCTTACTGTGAAGTGTAATAATCAGGTGGGCTGCAACACAGGCAGTCAGGCTTTTACCAGACAGAGAATCGGTGATCAAAAAAAAGCTGGAGATAGAAACCAGGAGACCTGAGGCAGGCAGAAAAGAAATCTGCGGACCGGCTTTGTAATCAACCAAACAAGGGAAGAGACTGAATCTGAGAGGCATTTTCCACTTTGCTGTCCAAAATAAAAAGGAATAGCTCTCACAGGCTCTGATAAGCTGTCGAAAGCAGGAAGTGACATCCTGCTAAACAGATGAAGAGAACTATGTATACAGAGATGATTAGATGGACCTTAACTGGGGTTTTTAGCACAAACTTGAGCAGAAGGGACTGGATAATTTTTAGGGGCAGCACCATGACTCAAAGACACTCCCGTGAGTCATGTTTCCTTCTGAGCGTGGGAAGGGGGACATTAGGAATAACTTCTTCACAGTTAGAGTAGCCAAAGTCTGGAATGGGCTCCCAAGGGAGGTGGTGCTCTCCCCTACCCTGGGGGTCTTCAAGATGAGGTTGGATAGGCATCTAGCTGGGGTCATCTAAACCCAGTACTCTTTCCTGCCTATGCAGGGGGTCGGACTCGATGATCTATTGAGGTCCTTTCCGACCCTAACATCTGTGAATCTATGACTGGCTTTGTAATCAACCAAACAAGGGAAGAGACTGAATCTGAGAGGCATTTTCCACTTGGCTGTCCAAAAGAAAAAGGAATAGTTCTCACAGGCTCTGATAAACTGTCGAAAGCAGAAAGTGACATCCTGCTAGACAGATGAGGAGAAAAATGTATACAGAGATGATTAGATGGACCTTAACTGGCGTTTTTAGCACAAACTTGAGGAGAAGGGGCTGGATAATCTTTGGGGGCAGCACCACTAAAACACAGGTATAGAGACATGCTCAGTAAAGAACTCCTTGCTTCACTCCCTTATAACCAATTAGCAAACAAGAATGCTTATGAAGGTCCAATACGCCTGTATAAAAGATGCTTAGAATTAAAAATCTGTGTGCTTGTTACGTGAAATTATTCCGCTTGCACTATTGCTAGCAATACATTTTCTTTATACTTTCACCCCTGGTATCTTTATTGGCTTTTGCATACTGGGCACGATCCCAGACTTGAGCTGGGGCTCAACAGTAGGGGCAAGGACCATCTCCCTGGGAAGTTGGTTCCGGATTTTGGCCACCCTAACTGAAAAATCTTGCCTTCTGCTCTGCAACCTAAACCTATTCTCCATCAGCTTATGACCACTGGTGCTGGGGAGAAAAGAGCTCTGCCTATTTGCTGTTGATCCCCTCTGATGAGCTTGTAGGCAGCCACCAGGTCCCCCCTCAGCCTCCTTTTGCTGAGGCTGAACAGGTTCAGGTCCTTCAGTCTCTCCTCATAGGGCCTGTCCTGCCGCCCTCTCACCAAGTGGGTGGCCCTCCTTTGAACCCACTCCAAGCTGGCCACATGTCTTTTGAAGTGCAGCGCGCAGTACTGGACTCAGTACTCCAACTGCGGCCTGACCAAAGTCACATAGAGGGGGAGGATCACCTCTCTGGACCGGCTTGAGATGCACCTTTGGATGCATGACAAGATCTGGCTGGCCTTGTTGGCTGCGGTCTGGCATTGGCAGCTCATGTTCATCCTGGAGTCAATAACGACTCCAAGATACCTTTCCATCTCTGTGCTTTCAAGAGGGGAACTCCCCAGCCAGTATGTATACTGTGGATTCCTTCTCCCACAGTGCAGCACCCTGCATTTGTCTACGTTGAACCCCATCCTATTCTCGTCTACCCACTTTTGTAGTCTGTCTAAATCTAGTTGCAGCCTCTCTCTCCCTTCAAGTGTGTCCACCTTGCCCCACATCTTAGTGTCATCAGCAAAGTTGGATAGCATGCTTTCCACCCCCTCATCCAAGTCGCTGATGAAGGTGTTGAACAGTGCGGGCCCGAGGAACGAGCCCTGGGGTACCCCATTGCTCACATCTTACCAGGTTGAGTACGACCCGTCCACCACTACTCTCTGGGTGTGCCCCATCAGCCAATTTTTTACCCATCCAACTGTGCAGGCATCAATGCCACAGTCGCTTAATTTATTGATGAGGATGGGGTGAGAGACAGTGTCAAAGGCCTTCTTAAAGTCTAGAAAGACTGCGTCCACAGTGACACCACCATCCAAGGATTTAGTTACTTGGTCATAAAAGGCAATCAGGTTGGTCTGGCAGGACCTGCCTTTGGTGAACCCATGCTGATTGCCCCTGAGCATGATCTCCCCTGCAGGCCCCCCACAGATATGCTCCTTGATGATCCTCTCCAAGATCTTCCCAAGCACTGAGGTGAAGCTTACAGGCCTATAATTACTTGGGTCCTCCTTCCTCCCCTTCTTAAAAATAGGGA
>NW_005843656.1:41332-56762 GCF_000455745.1 Alligator sinensis | reverse complement strand
GGGCTGTGCACTTCCTGGATAAGGTGAAGGTCCTGTAATACAGCCAGGAACCTACGCGAGTGGTCAGACCTGGCTGTCTGCTCCTCCCAGCAAATGTCTGGGTAGTTTAGGTCACCCATGGCAATAGCATCCCATGACCTAACCACCTCCATAAGCTGACTGGAGAAGTCCTGGTCTAGCTCTTCCCCCTCGTTGGGTGGTCTGTAGTAGACACCCACCGTAAGGTCCCTTTTGCCACGCCCCCTTGTAGTTTGCCCCATAGCATCTCTGCCCGACCCTCCTCTAACCGGAAGCTAATCCTTCATGATACGAGGTGCTCTTTGACATAGAGCGCAACCCCCACACCTTTCTTCTCTGTCCTGTCTCTTCTATATAGGGTGTACCCCCGAATGCCCACCGCCCAGTCATAAGTAAGGTCCCACCAGGTTTCTGTGAGCCCTACTAAGTCTGGGTTCTTGCAATCAGGAGGCATAGTTCCTCCTGCTTGCACCCCATACTACAAGCATTAGTGCAGGGGCACCTGAGGCCTCCTGAGGGTTCTCATGCCTTCCTCCTACTCCCAGGACAGTTGTGGCCCCCTACTCCTCTGACATTGACACTTACCTGTTCTTCCCTTCCTCTTGTCACCCTGCATGCTGGTGAAGCATCCTCTTCACACGAAGCGGCCCCTTCCCCCAGTGAAGCTAGTTTAAAGCCCGCCACATGAGATCAGCCAACCTAGAGGAAAAGATACATCTGCCATTAGGGGAGAGGTGAAGCCCATCACACCCAGCATTCCCTCCTTACAAAAACCTGGGTTGTTGTCAAAAAACCCAAAGCCTGCCTCATGACACCAGCTCTGAAGCAGCCAGTTAACCATGTCAATGCAGGCCTCATCATGCCTACCCCGTCCATTTACTGGGAGAACGCAGGAAAATACCACCTGAGCTCCCATCCTCTTCAGCTGGTGTCCCAAGGCCGTGTAGTCCTCCATGATGTTATCCAGCTTGCCCTTGGATGCATCATTTGTACCCACATGGACCACAACCAGTGGGTAGTAGTCAGAGGGCTTGATGATTTTAGGGATGGTCTCTGTGACATTGCGAATCCTTGCTCCAGGCATGCAGCAGACCTGCTGTGACCAGGGCTCTGGGTGACAGTTTGGACCATTGGTTCCCCTCAGGACGGAGTCCCCGATGACCAAAACTTTGCATCTCCTTCTTGGGGTGTGCCTCTTCTGAGCTGGTGATGTAGGTCAACTGGCTTCAATTCGTCTGGGGACCAGTTCTTCTGCCTTCTCCTCCAGGGGCACCAGGGCTGCATACCTGTTCCCAAGGGGACCAGGCACAGCAGTTGCTTGGACTGCCCTGCCCTTGAGAGGTACCTGCTGCCACTGATTAGTTGGGCGCTGTGCACACGGGGTCTCTCTGGTGGATTCGTGTCCCTGCAGAGAACGGAAATGCAGGTCAATTTTATCCTTTGCTGCCTGGATCCCCCGCAGCATGCTCACCTCAGCCTGGAGCTCTGCCACCTGCCCCTCCAGAGCCTGAAGGTGCTCACAAGAGGGGCAGGAGGGGGAGTCACCAGACCTGAATCCCACTCTCAGGCATCCTACCTGGCCACACCCACAGCTCAGGGGGCAGGTGGTCACCTGGCCCCACAAGGGCTCCGTCTGGGTGGCAGCCTCAGAGGGGCTCCGGAAGGGTGGCACCACGGAAGCAGGACCCCTGGCAGCACTGAGGTGGAGCCAGAGCTATAAGAAGCCATGGATATATCAAGCCAGGGATATAAGGAGACAGGGATATAAGGAGCCAGAGAATATTAAGAGCCAGAGATATATTGGGGAGAGAGATATATGGGGATAGAGATATATAGAGCCACAGATACATGGGGCCACAGATACATGGGGCCACAGAGATATATGGGGACAGAAATATATAGAGCCAGAGATATATGGAGCCATATATGTATGTGGAGGCAGAGACATGCGGAGGCAGAGATGTATAGGGACAGACATATAAGGAGCCAGAGATATCTGGGGGCAGAGAATATTAAGAGCCAGATATATATTGGGGAGATATGTATATGGGGCCAGAGATATATGGGGACAGATATTTATAGAGCCAGAGATGTAAGGAGCAATAGATATATGCGGTCAGAGATATATGGGGACAGAAATATATAGAGCCAGAGATATATGGAGCCATATATGTATGTGGAGGCAGAGACATGCGGAGGCAGAGATGTATAGGGACAGACATATAAGGAGCCAGAGATATCTGGGGGCAGAGAATATTAAGAGCCAGATATATATTGGGGAGATATGTATATGGGGCCAGAGATATATGGGGACAGATATTTATAGAGCCAGAGATGTAAGGAGCAATAGATATATGCGGTCAGAGATATATGGGGACAGAAATATATAGAGCCAGAGATATATGGAGCCATATATGTATGTGGAGGCAGAGACATGCGGAGGCAGAGATGTATAGGGACAGACATATAAGGAGCCAGAGATATCTGGGGGCAGAGAATATTAAAAGCCAGATATATATTGGGGAGAGAGATATATGGGGACAGAGATGTATGGGAACAGAGATATAGTGGGAGACAGTTATATGGGGAAAGAGATATATAGACCCAGAGATATAAGGAGCCAGAGACATCTGGGGACAGAGAATATTAAGAGCCAGATATATATTGGGGAGATATGTATATGGGGCCAGAGATATATGGGGACAGATATTTATAGAGCCAGAGATGTAAGGAGCAATAGATATATGCGGTCAGAGATATATGGGGACAGAAATATATAGAGCCAGAGATATATGGAGCCATATATGTATGTGGAGGCAGAGACATGCGGAGGCAGAGATGTATAGGGACAGACATATAAGGAGCCAGAGATATCTGGGGGCAGAGAATATTAAAAGCCAGATATATATTGGGGAGAGAGATATATGGGGACAGAGATGTATGGGAACAGAGATATAGTGGGAGACAGTTATATGGGGAAAGAGATATATAGACCCAGAGATATAAGGAGCCAGAGACATCTGGGGACAGAGAATATTAAGAGCCAGATATATATTGGGGAGATATGTATATGGGGCCAGAGATATATGGGGACAGATATTTATAGAGCCAGAGATGTAAGGAGCAATAGATATATGCGGTCAGAGATATATGGGGACGGAAATATATAGCGCCAGAGATATATGGGGACAGAAATATATAGAGCCAGAGATATATGGAGCCATATATGTATGTGGAGGCAGAGACATGCGGAGGCAGAGATGTATAGGGACAGACATATAAGGAGCCAGAGATATACAGGGATAGAGATATAAGGAGCGAGAAATATATGGGGACAGAGATATAAGAAACCAGAGGTATCTGAAGGCAGAGATATATGGAGCCAGAGATATGAGGAGCCAGAAATATATGGGGACAGAGATATATAGAACCAGAGATATATGGGGAGAGAGATATATGGGGAGAGAGATATAAGGAGCCAGATATGGGGAGAGAGAAATATGGACCTGGTATATATGGAGCCAGAGATATAAGGGGACAGAGATATAAGGGGACAGAGAAATGTAGAGCAAGGTATATGGGGACAGATCTATATGGAGCCAGAGATATGTGGAGCCAGAGATATATTCAACCAAATATATATGGGGCCAGAGATATAAGAAGCCAGATTTATATGGGGACAGAGATATAAGGATGCAGAGATACATGGGGACAGAGATAGAATTAGCCACAAATAAATGGTGCCAAAGATATGCAGAGCCATAGATATATGGGGACAGGGATATAAGGAACCAGAGATATATACAGCTAGATATATATGGGGACAAAGATATATGGAGACAGAGATATAAGGAACCAGAGATATGGGGCCAGAGTAATCTGGGGACAGAGAAATATAGAGCCAGATAAATATGGGGAGAGATATATGGAGCCAGAGATATAAGGAGCCAGAATTATGATGAGGGAGAGATACATTGGGACAGAGATATTTCGAGCCAGAGATATATAGAGCCAGTTATATATGAGGATAGAGATATATGGGGACAGAAATTTAAGGAAGCAGAGCTATATGGGAACAAAGATATTTACAGCCAGAGATATAAGGAGCCAATTATATAAGGAGACAGAGATATGAGGACAGAGAGATATATGGGGCCACAGATATATGGAGCCAGAATTATATGGGGACAGATACATATGGTGAGAGAGGTATATGGGGACAGATATATATGGAGCCAGAGATATATAGAGCCAGGTATGTATGGGGACAGAGATATCCGGGGACAGAGATATATTGGCAGAGAGAGATATGGGGGCACAGATGTATGAGATACATGGGAACAGAGATACATGGGGACAGAGATATAAGGAGCAAGACATGTATGGAGTCAGAAATGTATGGGGACAGACATGTATAGAGCCAGATATATATGTGGAGAGAGAGATATGGAACCAGAGATATAAGGACCCAGAGATATGTGGAGGCAGGGATATATGGAGCCAAAGATACATGGCGCCGGAAATATATGGGGACAAAGATATATAGAGCCAGATACATATGGGGAAGAGTGGTATATGGAGCCAGAGATATAAGGAGCCAGCGATGTATGGGGAGAGAGATATATGGGG
Organism: Alligator sinensis; assembly: GCF_000455745.1. Lineage (NCBI taxonomy): Eukaryota > Metazoa > Chordata > Crocodylia > Alligatoridae > Alligator > Alligator sinensis. The sequence goes on along the minus strand of NW_005843656.1, from coordinate 52,115 downwards.
ACTGAGATGGAAATGTATGGGGACAGACATGTATAGAGCCAGATATATATGTGGAGAGAGAGATATGGAACCAGAGATATAAGGACCCAGAGATATGTGGAGGCAGGGATATATGGAGCCAAAGATACATGGCGCCGGAAATATATGGGGACAAAGATATATAGAGCCAGATACATATGGGGAAGAGTGGTATATGGAGCCAGAGATATAAGGAGCCAGCGATGTATGGGGAGAGAGATATATGGGGACAGAAATATATAGCGCCAGAGATATATGGGGACTGAGATAAATACAGCCAGAAATATAAGGAACCAGAGATATAAGGCGCCAGAGATATAAGTAGGCAGAGATATGTAGAGCGAGAGATATACGGGGACACAGATATATGGAGCCACAGATATATGGAGCCACAGATATAAAGAGCCTGAGATATATTGAGCCAGATATATAAGGTACCGGAGATATATGCAGGCATAGATATATAGAACCAGATGTACATGGAGCCAGGGATACTTTGAGCCAGACATATACAGAGCCTGAAATATATGGGGCCAGAGATATACGGAGAGAGAAAATTATAGAGCCAGAGATATATGGGTCCAGAAATATATGGGATGAGAGATCTGTGGAGCCAGAGATCTGTGGAGCCAGAGATCGATAAAGACTGTTATTTATTAAGCCAGACATACATGGAGCCAGAGATATATATAAACCAGACAGAGAAATGGAGAGAGAGATTTATGGAACCAGAATTATACAGAGCCAGAGATATACAGAGCCTGAGGTATACGGAGCCCAAGATATATGTAGCCAGGGATAGTTAGAGACTGATATATATTCAGCCAGAGATAAATAAAGACAGAAATATATGGAGCCACAGATATATAGAGGAAGAGGTATATGTATGCAGAGGTATATGGAGCCAGACATATATCAAGCCTAAGATATATGGAGCCAGACATATAAGGAGCCAGAAATATAGGGAACGAGAGATATATGGAGCCAGAAATATATGGAGCCTGAGATATATGGAACCAGAGATATATAGGGGAAGAGATATATGGGGCCAGAGACATATATGGAGCCAGACATATACGGAGCCTGAGATACATACAGCCTGAGACAAATGGACCCTGAAATATATGGGGACAGAGATATAAGAAACCAGACATATCTGGAGGCAGAGATATATGGAGCCAGAAATATATGGGGAGTGAGATATATGGGGAGTGAGATATAAGGAGCCAGAGATATATAGAACCTGAGGTACATGAAGCCTGAAATATAATGATCTAGAGATATATGGAGCCAGAAATATATAGAGCCAGAAATATAAGTAGCGAGTGATAATTAGAGCCAGAAATATATGAAGCCAGAGAAATATGGAGCGACAGATATATGCAGCCAGAGATATATAGAACAACAGATATATAGAGCCAGAAATATTAGCAGCGAGATATATAAGGAGCAAGAAATATGTAGAGCTAGATATACATGGAGCCAGTGATATGTGGAGCCAGAGATAGCTAGAGACTGAGATTTATTTAGCTAGAGATATATATTTCTTGGTCCATATAGAGCCAGAGATGAATGGATCCAGAAATATGTAGGGCTGGAGATATCTGGCACCAGAAATATCTGGAGCTAGAGACATACAGAGCCAGAGACATGATTTCAGAGATGGATGGAGCCAGAGGTATGTGGAGGCAGAGATATATGGAGGTTGAAACTTATGGAGCCAGAGATATATAGAGCCTGATATATATGGAGTCGGAGATATATCAAGCTGGAATTTTATGGAACCAGAGATCTATAAAGCTAGAGATATATAGCACAGTATATATATTGATCTGTAGTTTTATAAGACCAAATGTATATGTAGCCAGAGATACATGGAAGCAGGTATATATGGAGACAGGGATATAGGGAACCAGGGATATACTGAGTCAGAAATATATAGCGTAGGACAGGCATAGAATTGTACTTTTATGAAACCGGAGTTACGTACAGCCAGAGGTATATGGAGCCAGAGGTATATAACGTGTGGGATATATAACGCCAGAGATATATGGAGTCGAATATATATGGAGCTGGAGTTGTATGGAACCTGAGATAGACAGACCCAGAGATACATAGCTCAGGGCATATATAGATCACGAGTTTTATGGAACCAGAGATTTGTGTAACCAGAGATATATGACACCAGAGATATATAGAGCTGGAATTTTATGGAACCAGAGATATATAGAGGCAGAGATGTATATAATCATAGATACATGGTGCCAGATATACATGGTGCCAGAGATATACAGAGCTGTAATTTTATGGAGCCAGAAATATATGGAGCCATAGGTATATAGAGGCAGAAATATATAGAGCCAGAGGCAGATGGAGCTAAATATATAATGAGCTGGAATTTTGTGGAGCCAGAGATATATGGAGTTGGAGATATATGGAGGTAGTGATAAATGGACTTACAGATATATACAGCCAGAGATATAGGGTGCTAGAGATGTAGGGAGGTAGAAGTAAATGGACATAAAGGTATATGGAGATAGAGATATATGGAGATGTGGAGATATATACAGATAAAGATATATATAGAGAGAGATAGGCACACTGCTGAAGAACTGTTGTTGCTTAGTGGCTTGTTATAGAAGAAAAGGGAGCTGCAGTTGCACAGCCACATGATCCCAGGCATGCTCTCTCACACAAGAGTCATCCTCATTTTCTGACGTACAACCAGAGCGTTGCCATAACATGTGGTACATACCTTTCTTTAGGAGGTTGGACTCCGCTGAGTGCTGTATGACTTTTCAAAGAAGCCTTGCCGTTTTCGTACAGAGAATGAAAGGTACTAGCCAGTGGAAGAGATTCACAAACATTGAGGACATCACTGTGAAAGCAAAAAAAATGGAAAATTACAGCAATTACTGGCAAAGTGCAATTAAAATACTCAGGAAACACCAAGAACGTTTGCTTACAGTGGTATAAAATGACTAGCTTTCAAAAAAAATGGAACACTTTTTAAGCTATTTTTCAACCACTGCAAGTTTCTGTACATCTGGTCCATAAGCACACTTGAACAGGAAGCACAGGGGCAGGGGTCCCAGGAAGCTGGAGACCTGGGGTGAATTTGCACAGCTGTCTGTGAGACCAGCATCGATCCCGTGACAAACGTGCACGTGGCAGACTGATCTTTCCCAAAATGGAAGTTCTCTCATCCTCTTGGGCCTTGGCACCTTCTGGGCAGAGAGGTACCTATACTTAGCCCTGTCAGCTGGAACTCGGCCAAAGGCAGGGTGTATAGCTGCATTTGTACAGACTAAATTAATCCCGAGATCCATAAGCATCCGTAAGGAGCAGCTTACACCATCGCATGCTGCTTTCCAGAAATCCTCTGACACTGCACTGAGCCTAGTCTGCTCCATTCAAAAAAGCCCCTCTCGTTTTCCCTTCCTACCTCAGCTGAGATGCCACCAACTTCAGCCTAACCCTGAGACATCCCCCCCACCCCACCATGAGAGGGAAGAAAAGGGCTAAAGCCTCCGCTCTGCACCACCCCCAGGCAGGGTGCTCTCTGGGCTCCTGTCACCACAGACACCCCCACCCAGAAAATCCCCATGGGGAGATGTCGCCTCTCTACCACCAGCACTTAAGCTAACTGAAAGAGCACCAGCAGCCTCGGGCACAGCCACAGACAGGATACACCCTGAGCAATACCCTCTTGGTAGAAGGCAGGGGCAGACCAAGGTTCAAAGAAAAGGGTGATACCAGAACAACCCAGGGAGAAAGGACGGGCAGCAGGTGTGGTGACACAGTGCCAGAGCAGCAGGGGAAGCACAGCAGGAGGAGGGATGCGAGGGAATAAGAGGCAAGTGCCAGCAAAAATGAAATGGGGAGGGCTGAAATTGGGCTGAAACTCCAGGAGGGGCCAAGAGGCAGGAGCTTGACATTACTGACTAACTATAACAGACAAGAGAGCCGCAGTGATGCAGCAACATGGGCCCCAGGCATGCTGTCTCACACAACAGCCATCCTGCTTCTTGGACCTACAACCAGAGTGTAGACCAGTAAACGGTGCTATCTACCAAAATATGCCATTTGCCCTATATGCTAAATATCACCCTCCCTAAGTACCATATCCTCCTTAGACTTCCAGCATAATGCAACCCTGCACTGAAATAACTAGGGCTGGACACAAAACCTGACAGTTTTGTGAAAAACAGCAGAAATCTTACAGGTAAGCTTTCAAAAACCATATTCCTCACTTTCCAATACCAGTGCAAGGCATGTCTCGGTCTCCCCATAATAAATGCTGCTAATGACCATACTATGTTTCAGCTGCTCAAGAGACCCAATTATAACACGCTCCCGGACCTGCTGCCAACAGCAGTTAAGTCCAGTGCCCCAATACATGAGGATTTTTTGGGGTTCAGAAACAGGATGGAGCCACCATACAGTATGGTCGAACCTGCCCAGCTTGACTATAGCGAGCTATCAGTACTTTGCCGTGAAAGAAGGGTTATTAGGAATACCACACAGACGGTACCACGGGACACCTCTTTCCAGAGCTTTACCAATGAACCCCTGGGGGGCACACAGAAGCATCTGAATAAAGCTCCCACTCCCAAGGGCAGCAGCACTGAGCAAAGGCCAAACCATCCAAGCCTTTAAGTTGGTGGGGATCACTGGATGAGAGACCAAGAGGGGATGCAAAGCAAGTGTAACTTTCTGTCAGCACCGAGGGCCGGGTTCAGATTCTGGGGCCGAACAGCACCTTCCTCGCCCTGGCTCTAGCCCCAGACAGAAAGCCAAGAAAGTAAGTTCTGACTGGCTGGTCTAACGTTTGCAGACTCTCCTCCCCCCCGCGCACAACCAAATATAACAAGTCCTGTTTCCATGGACTATGGACAAGCTCAACAGCACCAACTAAAGGCCACCCTAACTATGGCACATTCAGCAAAACCAAAAACAGTTCACTCTTGGCAACTCACAAGGCAACCCAAGGGAGGTGCCACTTGGCCCAGTTAGTGTGGAAGGGAGGATCACCCACAGCTGTCCTTGCGGGGCTCCAGCAGCTACACAGCCCAAAGCACCAAGTGCTGAGTAGGGAGGTGTGCACCGTAGCCTAGGCTGCGCCTTGTCAAGTCATCCCTGTTCCTCTTTGCTCCCCATGTACTGCTCTACTGTCTCTGTCCCAGGGCTGTTGTCCCCTGGCCCTGCTTGGGGACCCCCCCTTGATGCACTATGTGCCAGTCAGCCTCATGAATCCTCCTCTTCCCTGTCCTGATTTCCCCACTCCTGCCTCACTGCCTTGTGTCTACTCTCCTCCTGCAGCCTTGCCTCCTACCTTGCCTCTACTGTCTTTATTCCAATGCTGGCTTCTTTTTCCCTCTTCTTTATTTTTGTCCTTTGGGTAGAGACTGGCCTTTTCATGAGGCTGGAGTTGGTAGAAGCTTGGGGACATTCAGGAGCCTCATTTAGAGGGTGAAGCGTAGGGTGGCATTAGCTTGGTTGCATATAGTGTGGAGGCTTGGAGAGGGCACGGTGTTGGGCTTTGATGGCTACAGGGCAGGGGGTAAAGTAGTAGCTGGCTTGGATGGCTGCTGCTAGGAGGTAGCATGGTGTATGTTTTGTGGGACTAGCGGATGTGACAGCATAGGTGGAGTAGGTTGGTGCAGCCTTGGTGCTCGGGTAGACGGGACTGCTTGGAATTGGTGGTGATCGATAGAGGTTAGAACTGACTGTGTGTAGCCTTGATGTTAGGGCTGATTAGAACAGAGTAGGGACCCATGGGCATTATGCCTCTGTTGCTAGCTTTCGCTGGTGAAGGGTAGCTTTCACTTTCTGCTCCAAGTTGACACACAGAGCATGAATAACACGCATTGTACCTCCAGTCTTTGGTCGAGAGCTTTCTGGCTCCTTTCACCTGAAAGCAGGCTCTGAAACACAAGACAACGCAGACATGAGAGCCTCAGCAACAGGCTGCAAGCAAAGGAAGGGTAAAGCTCACTCAACTCTGTCAGTGCCTCCTTTCCCCTCCCCCTCCACTTCTTTCCGACATTTCATTTTCAAGAGAGAAATCCGCTTCTACACTCTACCCACTAAAATATAAAGCAGATAGACAAATGTTTTCTTATTGTAAAAAGAAAAGTGACACACACTGTGTTTTGTATAAGAAATATGTGGACTAAATCCTTATACAAGTACAAGTGTCCCACAGAAGCTGTTAACAAGTCTATGGCCAGCTGACTCTTCTGTGCTGGGTACAGAATATCTCAGTGACGCAAGGGCACACGTTCAGCCCAGGCACTCGTTTCTGCAACATTTGCATTCCTGAAGCTGGAATATATTTCTTGCACATACTGTTACAAGCTTTGTCCCAAAGGTGCACAATTAGTTTGTGCAAAACAGGCTGAACAGAAAAGCCTCCGTGGACGGTAAAAGTCAAGTCATACATTTTAGGCGTAAAATGTACACATAAAATGCTAGCTGCAAGGTAGCTGGAGATGCTACTATATGCAGCTTTCTGCCATGGTTTAGCAATGTGAGGAGCTGTCTGCATCCCAGGCCCTGCTCTCCCCACCCCAGAGCCAGGCGCAGTCACCAAGGGGCTGGCAGTCCTTCTTGCTATCCTGGAACCAATAGTCCTTGAAGGCGGGCTTTGGCTGCACTCGCATGTCAGGTCCCCGGGGCCACGGCACGTGCAGCGCTCAAAGCACTCCTCCTCAAATTGGGCGTCTCCCACCTGTCAGTGGGGGATGAATGGGAAAACAGGAAGGAACATGCAGCAACACTCATGCAGATCCCACTCGGGTCCAGGAAGACATGCTACACTCAGCCACTTTCCCCAGGCCAGAGGCAGTTGCATCTCAACTCCCTGCTACACTTGGTGTTGCCCCACTCCATAGCTGGCTGCAATGGGGCTGTGCTATACACATCTGTGCCCCACCCCACATCTGGGTGCATCCAGGCCCCTTTCTACCCCACCATGCCCCTGCCAGCTCACCAGGCGGTAGGTGCTGCTGGGCCAAGGCAGCCATAAGCTGAGGCCAGGATGCAGTCGGTTCCACTAGAGACGAGTTAGCCAGGCAGACGCAGCCCTCAGCACGGCCCCCCAGGGAGGCCACAGAGCAAGAGGTGGGGCAGTGGGAACCATAAATGTTGTAGTTGCTGTTGTCCGGGCAGGTGAAAACTTGGGGGGGGCAGAGAGAGTGGAGAGGGTGAGTGCCTGGGTTCCCTAGGAGGGGGTGGGGGCTGGAGAGTGAGAGCTAGGGAGTCGGGGGCCTGGATGCTTAGGCCCTGCACTCCAAGCACATATTGGGACCGTGCCAAGCCCAGACACTAACGGGGGCACCGGCAGCTTGGCAGGAAACTGTGTAGGTGCTGAGGCTCATGCAAAGGGGCTCTTCTGACCCCCAGGAGTTGCACAAGTTGAAGCGACAGGTCCAGGAGAATTGCGTGACGGGCATCTGGGCCTGGCACTGCCTGTGGGGGCAGGGGACAGCAAGGCCAGTACCTCTCACTCCCATCCTGCAGCCCCCCTCTTCCCCTACCCCATTGCCCCCGAGTCCTGACCCGCAGCCACCACCAAAGACCCCATCAGGGTCCAGCAGCTGCCCACTAATCTGAGGTCCTTCTGTCTTGTCCAAGATCACGCATCTGCAGTCAGCGATGATCTGCCTCCCAAGCTGGCACATGGCAGGTGGGCAGGGACCTCCCAGTGCTCCAGCATCTCCCAGTGCCCAAAAGTTACCTCCCAATCCCCTCCCAGCAGCACTCACAGCCTTCAGTGTCCCCCACTTAAGAGCCCAGTAACCTCCTATTAGCTCCCCAGTAAATTCCCAGTATGCCCTAGGGCCTCCCAGTACCCTCCCAGGCAGACCCAGTAAACAGCCCAGCTCCTCCAGTAACCACCCAGTAACTTCTCAATAGCCCCCCAGTGCCTCCCAATTCTCCCAGAGGATGAAGAGGCACTCAATGGCCGGGTGGGGGGGGTGGGAGGGGGAACAGGGGTGGCACTGAGGCTCCTTGTGCTGAGCACCAGGGCACTGTCATGGTCCTCATAGATCCCACCCAGGCAGCACTGGTCATTCCTGGGGTCTCCATGAGTGTCACCCCATGGGCCCCACAGCTGCCAGGCCACTGTGCTGGGACAAGCGGAGGAGGGAGGGGTTGTGCACCAGGCATGCCGTACACTGGCAGGGGGACAGGCCTCCGGTGTGGGATTGAGCGGAGACCAGCAGGGCTGGGAGGGGGCGGCCGCACCAGATGCGCAGGCTGCTGACCCCATCCCAGGCCTCGCTCTATCCCCAGTGAGGAGCAGGCAACAGTCCAGGAACCAGCTGCTAAGCAGAAGCGGGGGCATCACCCACAAGCCGTTTAATGGCCAACAGCCACAGCTCCCCAGTATCCTCCCAGTAACCTCCCAGTACCTGAAGGAAGGCTCAGTAACCCTCAGCCCCCGACTTGTCCCAGCCAGTGCCTCCAGTATCTCCCAGTATCCTCCTAGCCCCTCCCAGTGCTCTGACCAGGACACAGCACCTCCAGCACGCTCTGACAAGAGCACCAGGCAGTTGTATCATGGCCACACACAGCCAGGAGCCTCAGCCCATGGTCCCCTTGTTCTCCCCCTGGACCGGGAACCGCGATCCTGCCGGACAAGTGAACATACATGGGCTCGGGTGGTACGCGTGGAGCTGCCCCAGTGCCCCGACCAGCCAGCCAGCTCCCACCCCACAAGTAACACAGTGACCTGACAGTCACAGAAAAGCTACCAGCCCAGCAACACTAAAGCAGCTGCCAGCTACGCCAGGCCCTTAGACCCTCTGCTGCAGCTGCATGGAGGACCGCACGGGACACCCACTACATCCCTGACATCTGCTGTGCCCAGCACAGACACCGCAACAGGGCCCAGCTGGCATCCAGACCCCACGCGCTGCAGTGACCAGCTAGAACAGAGTGAAAAATCCCCTTTCCCATTCCTGGTATTTGTCACCTGCTTCCCACACGGCATCGAGAACAAGGGCCAGCAGCTCTCGCAGCCTGCGCTCACACAGTGTATGACCGGGGAAGGAACACGCCCAAACCCCCTACTTCTCTTCTGGACCTGAGGAAAGGGCCTCTGGGCCAGAAGCCTTGTCTGCCACTTCTCCCAACTGCACTCTCGGTCCAATACAGCATCCAAACAAAACAGATCCTTGCCTCACGCATTCCCTGGACGATCAGAAGTGCACTTACCCGACCCGACTTCTGCTTCAATTCAGTCTACAAACAGCTGCAGCAGACATGACTCGACACAACCGATTCTTCTTCTTGCTACTTAGCTCTGGCATCACTTCCTTCTTCCCCAGACATGAGTAAGGCCTGTGAGCTTGTCTGCCAAGCCTCTGAAATACGCAGCTGGTCCAGTATAAGCAATCACCGAAGACCTGGCTTCAAATACATTTCTTGGACCATCCCACCCAGAGCTACACTCCAAGCCTGCTAGCACACAGAAGTACACCCAAGCAATGGGACACTGGCATGGAGGTGAGAAGTGCAAGAGCTCACCACGAATACATCATGTTAGGAACCTGCCCATCGTTGCAGATCCAGATAAACAGCCCTGATGCAGCTTCACGTGACTAAGGGCTGAGGCAACAGCTCCGAGCAGATCTGGTTCCAGGCAGCAAAGGGTGAAGGAGATTCCCCAGCAGACACTGTCCTCCTCAAGCCACAGGCTCCAGCTGCTTAGTCAGGGTGTGGAGCCCAGGGCCAAAGTCCCTGGGAAAGCCCCTGGCTGGGACCCAGCCTCAGTCCCCTGAGCGTGCGGGAAGGGTGGGAGGAGCTGCAGCACACATGTTACCTCCTGCCACCCTGGGAGCCAGGGCTCCAGCAGTCTCAGAGCTGAGGGGCAGGGGCCAGGATGCAGAGCCCCATTTCTGAGAAGGTTGCAGGACACGTCCTGGAGGTTTGCAATCACTGCTTCTGCCTGACAAGAGGAGAGAGGGGGAGGGAAAGGAGGGAGAGGGGTAGGATGGGATCCAGGGAGGAAAAGATGGGCAGGAGGCTACTCAGTGGAGAGGGTGGAGGCATGAGGCAGGGGGACAGGCATCCTGGGCAGCTGTGGGAAGGGCTCCAGGCACTGGGGACAGCAGCACTGCAAATCCCAGGCCCAGGGAGGCTCTAGATCCTTGGGGTCTTTGCAGGTGAGATTCAAATGATTATTAACCAGTCTCTCTTCCCAGACACCTGGTCCCAGGTACAGCTGCTAGAGTTGCGCAGGGCCAACTCTCTGCACCTCTCCTGCAAAGCCTCTGGGCTTGCATTCAGCAGCTCCCACATGCACTGGATCCCCCAGGTTCCTATGGAGGGGCTGGAGTGGGTGGCTGCTATGAGCAACCTTGCACCTACCATACACTGCAGCAGGTCTGTGCATGGGGGCGGGGGGTGGTCACCATCTCCAAGGGCAATGCCCAGAACCTGCTACACTGACAGATGAGGCATGTGAGCCCTGAGGACAGTCTCATATTGTTGTGCCAGAAACACTGTGAAGCAAGTCCTACTGTTGCTAAAGCAAAACCCTTGAGCTGCAGACCCCTTTTATCCCAGGTCCCACTGTGAGGAGTGACCTAGAAACTACTATGCATAGCTCAAGCAAAAGTCAATGTTATGTGACAAATGCCCATCTGCAATGATAAGGAGGAGACAGTCTTAGATAAAGGAGGCTTGAAAACAAAAGCAGAATCAGAGTACTGGGTCAAAGAGCTCATTAAAATACTAAAAATCACGCCCCTAG
>NW_005843656.1:33807-34218 GCF_000455745.1 Alligator sinensis | reverse complement strand
TGGTGCCTCCTGCCTGACAGCCCTCCTCCTGCTCCCCACAACCCTTGGCAGGATGGACCTCTGACGGGCAGTAGAGACCTCTTTGCAAACTGCAAAATCCATGGGTTTCTCAGCTCAAATGAGAAATACACATTTCCCTTTGGTAACAAGGGAAACCCACGTTTTACTCTGCTTTCCTGTGGGAAACAGAAAAGCCGGATCCAAACCCAGACTGCCAATCACATAGGCCTGGTCTCCTACCCCAACTCAGACTGCCCCCTTCTCCCAGGCACTGAACTCTATGAATTAGGGACTGGATCTCAAACTAACACAGTCACAGCCAGGCCAATAGCCCACATGCAAACCTGAGCACTGCCTCTCATCTCTCAACCTCCCCCACCCACCCCAGCCTTGCCTGAGGGCCGGAGACCC
>NW_005843656.1:30981-33147 GCF_000455745.1 Alligator sinensis | reverse complement strand
ACCACATGAGACAGAAATAAAAGGAGGAGGGGGAGCCATCAACAAATAGCACTTGGTCCTGGGCACTGGTAACCAGTTTACAAGTTAGCAAGGATTTAAGGGAAATCTAATGTCTTCTGCCATCCAGGTTCCCCATCAGCATCTGCATGAAAACCCCGGGAGAGTAGGTTGTGGGGATATGGGAGATGAGGAGACAGGAGAGAGGCCACTTCCCTATCACTGCTTTACCAGCCTCACTCCCCTAGGACTGCCCTGGCAGTGACCATAAGAGGAAAACCTGCTGGGGCTGCTCATGCTCTGACCCCCTCCACTGGGGAAACTGAGGCAGCCTGTGCACTAGCCCTGCAAAGGAACAAGCTGGGATCCACCAATGGGGGTGCAAAGGCTTTCTGATCCCCAGACAGTCCTGCCCAGCCCTGAGACTTTCCAGAGACAGTGGAAGACTCCCTGGCATTGCTGGAGGAAACAACGTTTCCCATTGTAAGGGGCTTTTCTGGGGCCCACTGGCAAACCCCCCAGCCAGACCTGGAACCAGGCACCAGCACCCAGAGACATGACAGATGTGGGAAACAACTGGAAAGAAACAACACAGCACTCTTCCTCTGCAGTGGTAACCGTGGTGGAAATGCCTTCTGCAGAGTCTGCAATGAGACCTTCAAGGCCCTGCCCACACCGCCTCGGAGAGCTGGCTCGAAGGGCCATGGGCCGCACAACTCTGAATTTCTCATGTCAAAAAGCCACGGGGATTGACTGATTGATTGATTTTAAAGGGCAGATTCCTTCCCTCTTACGTGTCCAGGATGGGTTTTTTGAATGTTAGAAATTCAGCTCGTCTTCGCCCTGCGAGAACATGCTGATATTTGGGAGGGACAAGGGTGGAGAACCACTGCTGACTGGACAGGAGTGAAACCAGATCACTGCGGGGAGTTCAGGGCCCCCAGGGCTGTAGTATCCGAGTGGCGGCATTACTCAGGCCAGGGAGCTTTCTGCATCCAGCCCCGTTCTGGTGATTGAGCTAGGAAATATTTTCTAGGAAGAGACAGAGGTTGTTTCAGATACCGTCCCCCCTGCATCAGGTGGCAGGTCACAGGGAAGTGACCTCAGTCATTCCTCTCCAACACTCTGCAGTATGGATCCATTTTGCAGAGGTCCTTTCCCATGCAGGCGGTCAGTCCCCCCGCTCTGATGCCCTGTTGCCACGCAGTCTGGTGCAGTATTCCTAGCGGGAAGTGCAATGCACAGCCAGAGTGACCGGGAGCATTTCCAAGGGGCTGCCCGAGTGGTCCCCCTCCCCCCCGCCCCCGTGTATGCGAGAGCTTCATCATCTTGCTCTGATGACAACAATCACACTAACAACGGGACTTCACTCCAGCTCATGCATCACCAACAAGCACATCCAAGCGGGCTTCCCTTACCACGCTGCCTTGCAAAGCCATGAACGGGGAATAACGGAGGGAGGGATTACACTCTGCTCAGTGGCAACCAGCCTGCCCTTCAGACCATTCCCCCCATCCCACCCCAGCATGTCCTTGCTGACAACCTCCAACCGCTGTTCTCTCCGTGCCCAAGGCCTGGACCTTGGACACTGCCTTGAACTGTCTGTTCAAAGGCAATACACTGAGATCGTAGGACTAGTGCTAGAAACCCTCCTTGCACAAGTCAAAAGGTAGCCAGCCGTGTTGCAGCCCTGGCCTCACCAGGTGACCTCGTGTGGGTCTGTGGTGATGGGCTGGTGAGTGCTCAATGGGGCAGGATGCTATGTTCTCCCCGGAGCGGCATATCAGCCCAAACACAGGCCAAGGTTCATAGAGGATTTCAAGGTGTGTGACTGCAACCCAGGAATCAAAGGCAAAGGATGCAAACGGGTTGGCATGGCAGGATCTTCTGAGCTTTGAATTTACCTGGGTCAGTCATCAAAAGGATTCACTTCTGTCTTACTCTTCACCTACATCTTGAGCTGAGAGAGGGGCCTATTGACTCGCTTCAGAGGGGCAATCGTGACCCCATTGCTACCTTGGACTGAGCTGCTTGAGTGAGATGATGTTTGGAGACTTCCCTTGGGATAATCAGCTCATCAGTGAAAGGGCATCAGTGAGGCAGTGGGATGGACTGTCTAGGAGAGTTGTGGGCTCTCATTCATTGGAGATATTCAAGAAAATGATGGAT
>NW_005843656.1:21223-30007 GCF_000455745.1 Alligator sinensis | reverse complement strand
AGTTGATGTCTCTGTAGAGTGCCCTGCTTGTTATCCAAAAAGGTAGCCAATGGGGGGTGGAGGGAAGGATGAGCAGGGCAGGGGGGTATGTGGACTGGGGTAGGGGGTTGCTGCTTTGAGGCTGGCAGTGGTTTGGGGGGGGCGGGGGGCTTATTACACATTAGCCAGCCTGAATCCTCTTCCTCACAGATCCTAGTATGGGGAGGCAAATACCAATCTACCCCCAGTAATGTCTTCATTTGGGGGGTTCTGTTTATTTCTCTTCATGTCTTTATAATTGTCTGTAATTTTTTTATTGAAGAACCAGCTGTTTCATATTGCATCCTCTATTTGCAGACTGCTGTTAGGATAGCACAATGGGACCAGACAGAATGAAAACCATGTGGAAGGTATGAAGAGCTTCTCTCTAAAACATGACTTTCTTTGCCAGAAAAGTCTGTTCTGGAGAAATCCCCGACACTGATAGCATAAGTATTCTAGTCTAGATAGTCTTTCATCCTCCACATGATCACTGAGATTAAAGGAATGGAAGAATTAAAGAAATTACAGACAATTATAAAGACATAAAGGGAAATAAATAGAATCCCCCAGAAGTGCAAATCTCAGACATTCAGCTGCTCTCTGTGCTTCCAATGCTGGTGATAGCTCTTCAGCATTCTCACTGAAAACAAAATGGAAACAGATGTTTGGATTTAGAGACAAACAACAGTAAAGGGTCATAGCATTAGCATTTCAATAGTATTTTTCATCATTGTTTCTTGTTCTCCACACTGTTTTGTGCTGAGCACATTGACAGTGCTTTAAAAACAATGAAAAATCACTGATAGCGCCTTATAGATTCTTGACCACATGCAGCTGCTCTGAGACAAGGGCCTTGCCCTGCTGAAATACTACATGGCTGGGGATGTAGCGGCTGGAAAGCTGCCAGGGACTCTGCCACTGCTCTGCTGGGTGGCCTTGGGTGACGCACTTCATCTCACAGGTCTCGTAGGCCCAGTCCAATGTACTGTTCACCTGTGAAATGCCATTGCTTCCCCCTTATGCGGTTTGGGATTGTGATTCTCAGTGGTGGAATAGGATTGCCCTTTGAACTTAGCTTCACATTTGGTGGCTGAAATGGCTACATAACACCTGGGTTTCTTCTTTGCATTGGGAACCAGGATAAAACCTTGGACCACCTCATATCCCCACTTACCTCCCTGCTTTGGCTGCCAGGGGAGCAAGCTTGGAGAGGAGAGATGGGGAGAGCTCTAAGCAAGGCCTGGATTATGACCTAGTGGTTAGAGCACGGTGCTGGGAAAAGCTGAAGCAGGTTCAAGCTGTTTCTGGGTCGGTAGGACTTCAGACCCGTGTCTGCTGCTTCCCGGGCAAGGTGGCATGCCAGTTAATGCCCTTCTGGTAAGCAGGGGCAGACCATCCTCAGGCTTGCTCCCTGTCCTAGCCGTATCACAGTCAGAGTGGAGAACCCCCAGGTGTGGCCTGCCTGTAGGCCCAGTGCTGCCCCAGGGACAACGCTGCTAGGGATGCCCGTGTGTGCTGGGCCGGGAGAGATTCCCTTGCTCTAATGCCCCCCTGCTGAACACATCCTCCCACCAGCTGTGGCTGTGGAACGTGATCTGGGCATGGGGAGGAAGCGCACAGATGGTGGCAGAGTAAATGAGCCGTGTAGGAAGCGCAGAGTCCCTGACACCGTCTGGTCCCACTGTGTTGCACCAGTGAAACGCTCTGGTTACAAGCAAGCAGAGAGTGGGGCAGAGCCCTGTGCACCTTCATACCAAACCCAGTCTAACACAGGGACCGCTCTGTCCAGAGACCCCAGATGATCGCCCTCCACCACAGCTCCCACTCTCTCTGCACTGCCAGAAAAAGTTACCTTGATGGTTCAGTGTCCATGAATGAACCCAGCGGGCTCCACAAATACGGAGAGGATTTGACTGGAGCGGTCTCCTCAATCAGCTGCAGCTCTTCTTCCTCCCACTGCTGCTCTGATTCAAGGAGGTCGTCTTCCACCCTCTCTTCTCCCTCCTCATCCTCAGTGTAGCGAGCTGCCAGTTGTGCGAGGAGGTCCACCTTGGGCTGAAGAGCTCTCAGCGTGGCTAACTCCTCTATCCCTGTCGGGGTCTTGTCTGCATTTGTACCTGGGACTGCCTCTTCATCACGCCATGACTTAGACTCTGCACTAATAGACTCATGGGAAAGAGCCTGGTTGGCAAGCCTGTCTGGGTCTGTCATGCTTTGGCTCAGTCGGTCGCTCACCACCCGTAAAAGGGGGCGATCAGAGAGTTCCTCAATTATGACGGTAACCACGTCTTGTGGAAGATGTGCATCAAAACCTGTTACGTCATTGTACAGGTCTTGTTCAGAGCCAGATTGTTGTGGCATAATCAGGTAGTAGTTTCGACCTCCAGGAATAAGTGCTCCTTCCTGCTCTGGACATCGCGGTGGCACAAGGCTGATTTGATGTCTGGACAGGCTTTCTTCCGCAGCCTGGTTCAAGTTCTCAGCAAGCGTGCTCGCTTCGGCCCTTGATAAACGTCTCTGGTGCTGTGAGCTTCTGCCAGCAGTTGCATCCTTCAGCAACGAAGTCTTTTCTGCATCCATCTCCGCAATGGGAAAGAGGGATGAAAACATGGACAGATTTCCTGCTAGTTTTTTGATGATAAGAGGAACTATTTTACTCAGGTCCGATGGTAGGGTGTTTTGGTTCTCCAGAGGCTCAGAAACATCTCTGGGTGTATCTCCAACAATATTGTCTGCTTCGGCACGGTGGCGAAGTGGTGATTCCCCAGAAAGAGAGCTCTGCAGTGGACTCCCAGAAACCTCTTGGAAGACCAAGTCACAAAGAGCTTCAGAAAGAACCAGGCACCCATTTCTTAAGCAGTTCTGCATGCTGACTTGAGACTGAAACGGTGCCAAAAGCTTGTCGTACACCGAATCAGCAGTGGTTTGAATCACAGCATCCTCTCTGGCATGCAGATGGTCAGTGTGCTGGCTACAAGAGTCATCATCTTCAGAGATTTTTGCCATCACTTGTCTGATTACCTTCAGAGGAAGCAAGTCAAATCCTGCAAGCTCTGTTTTCTTTTCTTTCGGGGAAGATGTGCTGGTGGCGGCAGGGAGAAGATCAGAGAAAAGCCTGCTGATTATATCTTCCAAATATCTGAGCCAGACCTCTGGAGTAGATGGTGTGGGACTTTGGCATTGGGAGGTGCTTTTGGTAGCATCCTCAAAAAGCTTCTCAACCATTTTCCCAGGCTCTAGAGGTTTGTACTGAGCTGGAGGGGGTGCTTTTGCTAAGCGTTGGTGATCAGTAATTTCTCTCCTTCGCAAAACACTTAACCCCTCTGCTGACACACTCCTGTTGCTTTCCCTGTATTCACAAGCTGTGACTTTAGGAGCACTTTCATACCAAAGGTCAGACAAACTGGAGTGAAGAATTTGGGCTGTCAAGGTATCTGTCAGGGAAGAGACCCTGATCCTCCGAAGGCTGCTGGGCTGTGGCCTGACATCTGGACAGCTTACTTAACACCGAATCGACCAGCTCTGTACTGAAACGTGAAGGATCGCTTCCATGGATAACACTGTCCTGAGCAAGGAAGTTTTGGGAAGGGACACGTTTGTTCATGAGGTCATCATATGTTTTGTAGAAAAAGGCATCAGCATAGATACTGGCAGGTGAGTGCCAGGGCTGAGGCTTAATGGTGTATCTTGGCAGTGGTGCTTCCTCTTCAGGGAATATTTTCCTGCATGATGACAAGCAGGGCTTTCTCGGAAGCTATTTGCCGAGCTGGGGTAGAGTCATGCTGGACCGGACTGTCCTTGGCTTGATGAGTCTGGGGGGATGGAGAAGTTTTGAGCCCCAGAGCTCCTGCATGGTAACACACCTTTCTGATGTCCCTTGAGTGGGGGTTTGCAAGCTCCAGGACCTGAAACTGTCACGGCATTTGCCCTTCCCTTTGGACCTGTTCCCCAGAACTGAGCATTCATTCCTGGGCATTGATCGGTGAGAATAACTTTCTAAGCATGCCTGTTTTAGGGTGATCTTGTGCGACATCAGAGGAAATATCTTCCCTAATGAGATGGGTTTCTAATTGGCCATCTTTTTGTGTCAGGTTGTACTGAAAGTACCTTTGGCCATGGGGAAATCGCTCAGCTTGGAAAGTCTGCCTGGGATGCTCAAGCTGAGCAGCCCTGCACACACTCCCCCTGGACAAATGGGAGAGATGATTAGCTGGATGAGGAGGTACTGCTGCCGGTTCAGGCTCAGGAAGATTGTCTTCCCAAACCTCTCTGCCAATACCTGGAGACAAGCCAGGTGAGTGTTGAGAAAAAAGTGAGGTTAATTTTCCTCTACTCCATTTCTTCCCACATCCTGGTGAGCTGCCGGGTGTTATCTTTCTGCCTGTGCAGACACACTTTTTGGCACTGGCCTCCTTGTCTCTCATATCTCTCTCGGTTATTTTTCTCTCTTCATATTCCATTATTGCTGGATAGAGGATATCTGTTACCTCATCCATAAACCATGTTGTTACATTTGTAACTGCATCGGTCATTTCTTTGGTCTTGTTTTTCTGTAGCAGGAACAAATGAGAAAGGGCAGTAAAGTGTTAATTAATTCCTTCATTCTCCCTTCTGCACAGGACAACAGAGCTCTCCTGGGTGCAATTCAAACTTTTAGGATAAATAATAATAGCTCCCCATGAAAAGCAACCTCAATTCATAGATGCTTGGGTCAGAAGGGACCTCAACCGATCACCGAGTCTGACTCCCTGCCCGTGCGGCAAAGAGTGCTGGGGTCAGGGTGGGATATAAATCTAACAGAATAAATATAGGAAATAAAGAAAGGGCCAGTTCAGGAAAGATCAGTGAAGGACCAACTAGGGTCAGCATTGCTTCTCCCTGAGCTTGTTTCTGAAGGGCCGACATGAAGACCATGGAAGAAAACTGACCATCTTGAAGGCCAGCCAGGGGAGGTTTGTCACTGATTTTAGCAGGACCAGGGTTTCCCCACAGGAGCCAAGAGATTACTTAATTTTCACCCAAGCCCCCTCCGCCAAGAAAGCACTTATCAGCTAGCTCGCTTCTCCTTATGGAAAAAGAATAAATTAATTTGCAGGTGTTTAATCCTTCTCCTACCAAAACTTGAAGGCTGTGCTCTGCCTGGGCAGTGCCGCCCCTGCTCTACCTCACAATGAGGCATCTAAACACTGTCTGCTGTGCAGCTTTTATTTTTTCCAAGGACGGCGCAGGCTTTTGCTAATGAGCACCCTCGCTCCAGTGCAGGAGGAAAATAGTTTTGCCCCCATTTTGCACTTAGCAGCTTTGACCCAGTTCCACTATCTACTAATCTGTGGCCACCGGGCTGAAGTGCCTTCAGTAGTTTGGTCACGCCATTCTTTCCCTTGGTGTTAAGCAAAGGGTATCCGTCACACAACCCATCCCAACACCGCACATCTTGTAGCATTATATCCTGCTCATTTGTTTCTGAAAAGAGTGTGGAAGATTGTGGGGAATGATGCCATTTGGGCGGGTAAGTCCTGCACAACAATACATGTCATGGCAGGTGCAGGTCATCTTCCAGTTCTGACATCTCCCCATGCCCTGACTTCTTACCTGGGAGGAGGATCTTTTCTTGTTTGTGCCTTTATTAGCAATTGGCACAAATCTAGGCTGCTGGTTACCTCTCGCAGGTTCTGCTATAAAAGCCCAACTCTGGGGGTGAGTAAGGGTAAAAGCTTGGCCCTACTGAATTAAATGGGAGTTTGGACAGTGACTTTGGTGTAGCCAGAGTTTTGCCCGAGGTACATAACCATTTTACCGGAAAGACAGTGAAAAGACAGATGCAACAGTGGAGACAATACCAGGAGATCAGGACCTTGGAGCATTGTAGCACTCTGCTCATCAAACTTAAAAACCACCAGGGCCCAGTCGGCTCTGTGTTGGACCCTGATCCTGCAAACATTGATGCACCGTGCTAAGAAGCAAGTATGGAGCAGGCCTGTTGAGCTCCCCGGGATCACAGACATGCTTGAAATAAGGCACGTGCATCTTGTTAGATTGGGGCTGCAGTCATCAACTTCTTTGTGACCGTCTAGATAGAATTGCCAGCAGACCCATTGGCTACTACTGACTCTAGCCATTTACCACTTGCCTTGTTAAGGTATATATGATATCTACACATATATATGTAAATTGTACTGCGGCTTTGTTTCTAACCTTCGTTGCTTTACAAATCACGTTGTGTGTTTTTTTGCTGTGTCGTTTTTTAGGTCCGTCCATCTGAATTTTTTTCCGAGAAGTTTTTGAGTGTTTTGTACTCTGTCAAAACCCTGGCTGAATCTGCTGAGAAACACATAAACGGTGGGTTACTATCACTTCTGCTGCAATCAGTGTCTGCTCCACTCCCCGCTTTACCTAGGTTTCTTTTTGCTAAAGTGATTGTGGCTTTTTTGAACAGATTCCAAGAAGTTGCTAATACCATTTGTGAACCAGAGCTTGGAGGTTAGCAAACTGTTACAGGGGAGTGTATTGCTGATGAATCAACACGGGCCATGTCCTGCCTTTGCAAAGGCACAATGAGAGTGGAAGGATGCCCCTTCCCGTGATGAGCCAGGACACAGAGCATGCTCCATCTCTCTCTTTTCTAGGAGATGTTCTAAGTCACCTTCTGCATGCATTTTATAGTAAGGCCTTGCAGTGGGATCTGAGAGATCCAGCTGAGTGCTTGGGTGCTTGGCAGGGAGCCAGGAATGAGGAAAAATGGCACTGGGACAAGATCAAGTTGGAGGGGACCCCAAAGCAGAGGTCAGGCTTGTTGGGGGCAGAGAGTGTGCACAGGGCCCTGGGGTCACTCGAGTGAAACCCTCTTCAGACTCCTGAATATCCATGAGCCTCCCCACTCTTGTACTCTCTGCAAATTTCTGCGAGCCGTACTCATAAAGTGTGCCCCCCATCCCACACCTCTCTCCAGACTGGTAGCCGGAGACGTGGACAGCCCATTGTGTCACAATCACCTTGCGCTAAGCAACCACCTGGCCATTGTCTCCTAGCATCAAATGCTCTGCCCCGTGATTGGCTACACCTGACTTATTTGAATAAAGGCCGTATCCTTCCTCCCAGTAGGGTTGGAGTACTGTTGTAGCCATGGTCATCTGGGCAATATGCAAGGATCAAGGTGATTTTAGGGACATCTTTTCTGTGACCAACCATATAGTTGGGAAAGAATTCCCCACTTCAATTGCTATTTTTTCTGCCATGTTTTTCTCCTTGTCACAGGCTTTTTGCTTAGTTTGAGAAGTTTCTGGGCACCAGGTGCCCTTCTTCTGTGTCCTTGTCTAACACCGCTCCCAAATCTGACACCTGGTCCAATAAAAGTCACCCCGAAGGTGTCTCCCCACCGCCCCCTTCCTTCTCACTTGCCCTGCCTTTGTCAGGCACAGAGAGACAGAGTCCCTAGCCACATGCTTGCCTTCCTCACCCCCTCCTCCTCCTGCCCACCCACCTGAGCCCTCCCAGTCCCCCCAGATCCCTTCAAGCAAGCACAGCTGCTCTGCACAACCAGGGGTAGGACTAGGGATGGCAGGAGGAGAAAGGAAGGGAGAGGTAAGGGAGGGTGGAAAGGCCCCTGTGGACATCAGAGAAGGGTGGGGGGAGCTCTTTTTCAATGTCTGACTCCGGTGCTGCTGCACTGAAAACTAAAGGGTTGCTCCATGTCTCAGCCACTGGGGATCAAGCACAGAGTGACAGACAGCTGGACAGACGGACAGAGCTGCAGGGGAATATGGGGATCAAAGCTCCCACCCATTCAAAGGGCACAACTAGGTATTTCATCCCCAGTCCAAACATTTCAGGGGGTCTGAACTGGCTAAGATTTGGCAGAGATCACAACTGGCTCTTACACCAAAGTTACTCCTGTGTTGTTCCATGCCAGGGCCCTGTGACCTGGGTCCGAATTGCAGCCTGTGACTGAGAAGGGCCACAGCCCTGAACTCATTAACCATGAGGAACCACGAAGAAGGGTTGGGGACTGTAACAGGCGGCCTCCCGGGGCCGATCTCCACGGCCCGCCCGTCTCGCCCGCCATGCCTTTGATGATAATTAGTTCAATTAAGATGTTAATTAAGTGGAAGGCTACCCATTGTAATGCCCCGATGCCAGGGGGCGCTCTGCGGCTCCGACCTCCCCAGTACCGCAGCCCAAGCCTCGCAGAGGGCATCTTGATGTTCATATCCTCACCGGCCCCCACACTGGGCCCCAGAATCATCCTACAGGATCCCTCCATGATCCCTCCAATCAGGCGGCCTCTCCGCCTTCATCTGGGCTACCTAGCCCCTCGAAGCCATTTTCCCCTCTCGGGCGTGGTCCCCCTGGGACCTTTGGCTACTAGCCCTGGCCCACCTCCAGGCCAGTCGGGACCCCAGGCCCCTGGCTCTTGGGCATCCCTCACCTGTATCAGCTTCAGCCAGAGAGACCTGCCACCACGAAGGTGTGTTCAGGTCTGAGCCTCTGGCCTGGGGCTCTGGACCTGGCCCTGCAGGCTGATGTCAGCCCTCTATGAGGTCACTGCCCCTCTGGTCCAATGGCTGATCTCCTGCTGACTCATGCCTGTGAGCTCACGGTCTGCCCCACCCAGCTGGACTCATCCCCTGCCTGTAGCAGCCCCTTCACCATCTAGTCCAGCATATCCCGTATCCCATCCCTGACAGTGCCCAGTGCCCGAGCCTGGAGAGACCAGGACAGGACAATCCCATCCTGCACAAGGGGGGGGGGGGGGGGGCGAGCGTG
>NW_005843656.1:10987-13618 GCF_000455745.1 Alligator sinensis | reverse complement strand
CCTTGGTGAGCCAGGGAGGCTTTTGGGCACTCTTGCCCCCTTTCCTTCTTGTTGGGATTTTCACCCCTTGGGCCCTGAGTATCGTCTCCTTAAGGAATGACCACTCATCTTGGGCACCGAGTTCCCCTGCCCTCTAGAACCCCAGCACCTCTCCCACCAATCTCCTCAACTCGTTGAATTTGGCACTCTTGAAGTCTAGGGCTACCACCTTGCTGCAGGCCCTTGTCACCCTGCGCTGGATGATGACTTCCAGCAAGCAATGATCGCTATCACCTAGGTGGTCCAGAACGTGGAGCCCCCTTACCAGATCATTGCCTGTGGCCAGGACCAAGTCCAAAAGGGCATTTCCTCTGGTGGGACTGTGCACCTCCTGGGTTAAGTGGAGGTCCTGTATCTCAGCCAGGAACCTCCTGGAACGGTCTGACCTGGCTGACTGCTCCTCCCAGCAGATGTCTGGGTAATTTAGATCACCCATGACAACTACATTCCTTGCCCTAAGTGCCTGTGCAAGCTGGCCTGAAAATTCCCGGTCCAGCTCCTCCCCTTGGTTGGGGGATCTGTAGGAGAGCCCCACCATTACATCCCTCTCCCCATGACCCCCTTGTATCTTGACCCAAAGCATTTCAGCTTGCCCCTCCTCTGACCCCATTTTGCTGGCAGAGGATGTGTATTGCTCTTTGACATAGAGCACCATACCCCCTCCCTTCCTCCCTTCTCTATCCCATCTGTAGAGCCCATAGCCCCTAATGCTCACTGCCTAGTCGTGGGATGAATCCCACCATGTTTCTGTAATCCCTACTATGTCTGGGTTTGAACTGGCTATTCTGAGGGCGAATTCCTCCTGTTTGTTCCCCATACTCTGCGCATTGGTATACAGGCATTTAAGGCCTTGCATAGCTGCATGTTCCAGCCCCCGATTAGGAAGACTATCCGGACCCCTGTGTCTTACCTGGGCACTCCTTGCATGTGTCACCTGTCTTGCTCAGGTGGTGTCTCCACGTCTTCGTGCGGACCCTTCCACATTGGGAAGACAAACCCAATTTTTCTTGAAGGTTGCAAGGAGGGCTATTGGGATATCTGTATAACGCTATGTAATGGACACATCAATATAATAGAGCAGGGGATCACCAACTTTTTCCATTTTTAGGCGAGATTGACCCAGCTCACAGGAAAACTAGGGTGATACCAAAACCAGGTGACTACTACCACTTTTTGTCAGTGCTGCTTCTTTTTGCTGCCCAGCTGCAGTACAGCACAGCACAGAGTAAGAGAAGGCCCCTGTTAGCAAAAGACCTTCCTCCACAGGGTGGATACAAAGGCATCATGGGCTCTAGATTGTCAACTGCTGTGACAAAGTCCAGACAAAACTGATAAGGTCAAAATGAAATACTTTGGGACTGTTTGGTTCATGAAAAAATAAAATAAATCCCAAACTAGGGATTGAGAAAGGTTGATATTTTAAAATTTCTCCCATGAAGGGACCATTGTTTCTGGCCATGGGAACATCCATGAAGAGAGCCAGTTGCAAACAGCATAAATCTAGCTGCTGGACTCCAACAAACCTCTGTCCCAAGTGGGAGCTGCCAGTACAGTAAGTTAGCATGGAGACTGAAGGGCAAAGATGCATATTGTCAGATCAGGCTCTGGCATCTGTCAGGTTTGGATCAAGATAAATCAGGTCCATGAATGAGTCTCTGATCCCTTGATGTTACCTCTGGAGCCTGCTTGGCATGGGCTGTACATGGCATGAGGCTGCACAGGGATGTATGCTTCATGTGGCACCTGTGCCAGGCGAGCCCTGTGTACTAGGCTGGGGGGTTGTCTGGATTGGGCCCATTGACCCACCCTACACACAGGATCCAGTGTGCACAGTCATCTACACGTCCACCTCACTGGGCAGTTTTTACTGTGCAGTCATGTAGTACTGGCTTTAATGAGAACTAAATGAACATGCAGTACCCGCCATGGCTGCTCAGTCCCAAAGGCGCATGGGGAATTTCAAACCCTACTGTGCAGTAGCAATGAGGCAATGCTCAGGAGCTCATTGCTAGTGCACCATAGCGGTGGCATCATGGTTGATGCCTGCCAACACTATGTTGCCACAGGGATGAACGACATCAACCAGTGACCTGCTGTGGGCACCACATGCTGCAGGCTGGCCCCTCACATCTTATGCTGTGCACGGTGCAGGGACCGGTTTGTGTTGCGTGTGCTCTGCAGGGCTAGAGCTGCAAGCACCAGATGTAGTCAGTCCATAATGCACCTTGCATGCAGTGCCTCCACTAGACCACCCCTGTCGGCTTGATCTGGCAGATGGGGTCCATCTGTGTTTGATACCGCTGCGTTCAAGGGAAGCTGATGGTGGAAGAAATGAGGGGGAGCTGGGACCTTGGATGTATACGAGTCAGGGGAAAGTGGTCTGAGGGGCTGTCATATTCATGACAGTAGATTCAGAACCAGGACCCTACTAATGATTGCTGAGCTAATATTTTGTCAATGTGATGCCTTGCAATGGAGCTTGTTTGTCTTCACTATGGAATACATTAATTATACTTAAAGTTATTTATTTTGCACCTTACAACCTGACTTTTATTCTCATGTTTTATCTCATGCAAAACTACATAGGAACTA
>NW_005843656.1:5481-10772 GCF_000455745.1 Alligator sinensis | reverse complement strand
TGGTTGATGCCTGCCAACCCTATGTTGCCACAGGGATGAACGACATCAACCAGTGACCTGCTGTGGGCACCACATGCTGCAGGCTGGCCCCTCACATCTTATGCTGTGCACAGTGCTGGGGCCAGGTTGTGTTGCATGTGTTGTGCAGGGCTACGGCTGTACACATGGTGCAAGCACCAGATGTAGCCAGCCCACAATGCACATTGCATGCAGTGCCTCCACTAGACCACTCCTGCGGGCTTGACCTGGCAGATGGGGTCCATCTGTGTTTGACACCGCTGTGTTCAAGGGAAGCTGATGGTGGAAGAAATGCGGGGGAGCTGGGACCTGGGATGTATACAACTCAAGGGAAAGTGGTCCTTGGGGCTGTCAAATTCATGACAGTAGATACAGAACCATGACCTTGCTAATGATTGCTGAGCTAATATTTTGTCAATGTGATGCCTTGCAATGGAGCTTGTTTGTCTGCGCTATGGAATACATTAATTATACTTAAAATTATTTCTTTTGTACCTTACAATGTGACTTTTATTCTCATGTTTTATCTCATGCAAAACTACATAGGAACTAACCCAATTGATGCTTCGTGCCTCCCTGCATGCTAAGGTGCCCAGACTGGCTAACTGGAACAATAGAGCCAGATAGAGAAGCTCAGGGCCTTCTTGGAGATCCCGTGACTTGTGTTGTGAGGGAGATTAAATTAGAGCACAGCCCTGCTGTTCTGCTAACATTTGTACAGCTCAGACTGTTTACATCTGGGCTTTTCCTTCTGAGCTGTGCAGGACTCCAGGGAATGAGTCCCATGAGCCTTTGGAAGAAAAATACTGGATAATTCCTGTCCTCCTTCACTCCTTTTCTAAAAGGCATGGCTGAGGTCAGATGCATACTCAGAAACCTGGTTGGATTTACTCCAGTCATTCAGTGACAGAGGGAGCAGAGAAAGACCTCTGGGTTATCTGTGCTTCTGGGGATCTAGACTAGTGGTTGGTGCAGAGGAGATCTGAGAGATCACCTGGACAAAAGCAAAGGATCTCGGCAGGGGAAGCCTGAATATGACACAAGAGATAAGGAAACTTCCACAAAAACAATGTCAGTAAGTTTGCTGCATCGGTGATGTGTCCTCTCTTAGTAAGATGCAGAGGAGATTTTAAAACATTAAAAGTTGGAAAACCTGGGTACAGAAATACTGCATTTTATGTATAATAGACTCAAACCTACAAGAGTGAATGAAGACATTTCCAATGTTTTTGCTATTAATTCAGATAATGTTATAAAGCATATTGGGAGTGGGGTGGGAAGAGGGGAGGGGTGGGATTGGGACCTATAAGGAATTCATCTTTTTATATAATATCTTTTATTTCACATTTATTTGTTTCCAGAGTACATTTTCTAGGTGAGATCTATTGAAAACGATAGACTTTCAGATTTAAAGCAAAGAAAAAAATCCTGAGTTGTGACTGGGCTAGCATTTTCTTCACTTTCTAAATGAAATATCAAAATAATGTATTTTATGTAGGATCTTGCCAGGGAAAAATTATTTATTAAAATTGAATTTTCCATGGGGCAAACAATGGAATATTTCCATTCTTAGCATGAAATTTGGAGACATTATTAATAGGAATATCAAAGCCACTGAGTTTGTTACTCTCCTCCTTACCATGGCCCTTGTTTTATTATACCCAGGACTTGCACAGTGCCCTGGGAAGGAAGATGCCCAACTGGACCACTGTAACCAAGTTCCTCCTCCTGGGCTTCTCTGACACTCGGGAGCTGCAGATCTTACACTTTGTCATCTTTCTCGCAGCATACCTGGCAGCTCTGGTGGGGAACCTCCTTGTTATCACTGTTGTAACTACAGACCACCACCTCCACAGCGCCATGTACTATTTTTTGGTAAATTTGTCCATCCTTGACCTTGGCTCTATCTCAGTGACCATGCCCAAATCCATGTTTAACTCTTTATTGAACACCAGGCAGATATCCTATACTGGATGTGTGTCCCAGGACTTTCTCTTCTTGCTCTATTGTGCAGCTGATGTTGCCTTCCTTACCATCATGGCATGTGACCGGTACATTGCCATCTGCAAGACACTGCATTATGAGATAATAATGAACAGGAGAGCTTGTGTCCAGATGGCTGCCTGTGCTTGGGCTGCTGGTGTCATCTACTCTGCACTGCACACTGGGAACACCTTTAGTCTACCCTTCTGCCACTCAAATACCATCAACCAGTTCTTCTGTGAAATACCTCAGCTGCTCAAGCTCTCCTGCTCTAACACTTACCACAGAGAGCTGGCAGCTCTTGCCTTCAGTGTGTATTTAGGTTTAGTCTGTTTTGTTTTCATCGTTGTGTCATATGTTCAGATCTTCACCGCAGTGTGGAGAATCCCCTCTGAGCAGGGCCGGCAGAAAGCCTTCTCCACCTGCATTCCTCACCTTATCGTGGTCTCCCTGTTTCTTTCCACTGGCGGCATTGCCTACATGAAGCCCATCTCTGACTCCCCGTCCCCTCTGGATCTCCTGCCAGCTGTTCTGTATTCTGTGGTGCCTCCATTGATGAATCTGGTCATCTACAGCATGAGGAATAAGGAGATCGAAACTGCCCTGAGGAACCTGCTCCACAGGCTGATCATCTCCAGGAACAATATGTCCATCTTTCTTTCATGACTTTCCTTTTTGTATATTTTTCTTTTCTAATTTTCACATGAAATTATTTTTTTTTCATGGTATTGTGTGAATCTTACATATTAAAAATGAAGGTGGT
Source organism: Alligator sinensis (assembly GCF_000455745.1). Taxonomy (NCBI): domain Eukaryota; kingdom Metazoa; phylum Chordata; order Crocodylia; family Alligatoridae; genus Alligator; species Alligator sinensis. Next base: position 8,008 of record NW_005843656.1, on the reverse strand, counting down.
GGGTTAATTCTGTAACTTTATACGGTCAAAGACTTGGCTTTTATCATTTTGGTTGACACTCTTGAAGTGGGAAAGTAATGTTTCATGCGTCAATTTTACTGTCTTTGCAGCATCTAAAATATATCCCATCAATTGCAAGATAATGAAGAATTAAAGTATTTTGTTTACTAATTGGTGTAATCAATTATTCGGATGACAGAATATACAGGCAAATATCCAGATGGTGTGAATCTGGAATGAAGTGCAAGTACTTTAGGGGACAGGGACAGAGTTCAGTTGGATGTGGATAGACTGGGGAGCTGGGTTTGAAACAATAAGACCAGGGAGAGGGGAGACATGAGGGTGTATACATTGTTTAGCTTCTTACCCCCCGCCCCCCACTGGGTATAAGTACACAGTGTGCAGCCCCCAACCATTCCCTGCCTGGTTCAAGTGCCATGCAGTACAAGGTGTATATGTTGTCTAGCTTCTTACCCCCTCGATCTTCTCCCTGCAGCCCTGCTGCTGCTAGCCCCACTCTCAGGCATAAGGTGTCAGAGGGCCTAGGATCCCAAGAACTGCAGATCAACCAATGGAAGAAATCAATAAAAGACAATGTAGCAACCGGGACATCTCTAAATGTCACTGATCAAGGGCTAGAAGCCCTGGTCTGAGTTAATCAATGCCGGGGACCAACTTTTGGGCTGAATATCTCCAGATCTACCGCTCCCAGAGCCCTATTCAAAATTCATCAATGGACTTCCAAACCTGCACGTACATGTGGACGACCCCTGGGGCTGACAGATGCCATCCAGTAGCCACCGAGGGGGGAAGTCCCATGAGGGTCGATGACCCCTGGATTGGGCAAACCTGAAAACTGGGGAGTCACCAAAGTCTACCAAGGACAGATAAAAAGCAGTGAAAAGTGACCCTCAGCAGCGCCCTCTTGATCTCCAACTCGACCAGCACCCGACCTGTCCAGACAGAAGGACCAGCTGGTGACCCCCTTCTGGAGGATAACACCACGCTGAAAGAAACCTCGACTGGCCATTGACAGCAGACTCCAGCGCTTGTAGGATAGGTATACCTGACTCTTGTAGCTTGCTACTGTGTGTGTCCATGTGTGTGTGGGGGGGGGACTAGCCCCAAGGTTTATGATTTAACTTCATTACAGTGTAGCCAACACCTGTACCATCTGCTCAGAGGTTTTGGCGCCCCGGCCAGCCTGATGAAGGGGGTTCAGAGGCTCAAGAATGACAGGCGCTGTGTTCACATCATCTAGTGGCAGATCCTAGCAATAACTGTGTTGCTATTTATTACAATGAGAGGGGAGGTTTAATTCTAAAAGGAAACTGTTGTTTTTTTTATCAAAAGGATATGACCAGGTGAGTGTAATCCGTGCGGGAACAAACCCTTGTGTGAGAATGATTCAGTTATGACTACATTGCTAGATTGTATTCAAATTATTGGTTTTATTATTCTCTATTGATAATATATATATGTATATATGCCTTTTTTTATTAATTTCTCTATTCCTGTATATAGTGATACATATAATAAAGAAAGACATCTGTTCATTGGGCTTGGAGTAAATGCGTGGGCGGTGAGGGTGAGGGCCACACCTCTCTCAGGGACACCCTGGTCAGCAGATCTGCCTGAGGGAGGTCCCGAGGGCTCAGGCCCGGGGCCCGTACCGTTCGACATCTCGCTCAGCAATCCAGATGCAGGGGTGGCAAGCGTAGCCTGGGGAACGCTCTTCACACTGACTTTGAGGCTAACAAGGCTCTCAATGTCAGCATCACCTCTAGGACAAACGCGAGCTGGTGACACGAGGACATGGTCTGCAGGGCCTGCTGCAACCTGTCCCGCATCTACAGACATGTCACGGGCCCCGGGAGGCAATCTCACCCCTCTCTGTGGTGCCGGGCCCACTGCAGTCAGAGTCCCACATCCGGTCCCAAGAGGGAGGTGGCCGGCGCAGAGAGGGTCCGGAAGAGCGCCGCTCCCTCAGTCACGGAGCAGCGGAGCAGCCCTACAAAGCGAGGCGACCGGGCCCAAACCTACAAAGTCTCCCCCAGACTAGGTCATGAGAGCATCGAGTGACCATCAGCAAACTCACCCAGGGGAACGGCAGGCCTTGGGGGAGGGTCTGGTGCCCAATTCCAGCACCGCCCAGAGTCACTGGCAGGAACACATACCTCTTGTGACCAACAGTTTTTGTCTCCCACCCCTTTCTCATCAACAAACTAGCTGACTGTAACATGAATGCCTTCACAGTCAGATGGACTGGGACGATGGCCTAAAAAGCAGCCTGTTCAAATTTGCTTACAACACCGAGATTTGGGACGAGGTGGGTACACGAGTAGAGAAGGACAGATGACAGCAAGGCGTGGACAGGTTACAGGGGCGGGCTCACAAAAATAGGATGCGTTTCAATGCTGCCAAGTGCAGAGTGCGGCACTTGGCTAGTAGGAACTAGCAGCATGCTCAGAGGCTGGGAAGCTCCCTTCTTCTGAGCACGGGGGCAGAAAGAGATCTTGCAGTCATT
>NW_005843656.1:0-449 GCF_000455745.1 Alligator sinensis | reverse complement strand
AGGAAAGGGCCCCCGTCACAGGGGCCCAGGGCTCTTTCCCTGGGCCCAACCTGGGCAGCCAAAGGCTGACACCACCGAGGCCTAGATACATGATGCAAAGTGCCAGGGCTTTGCCCCGGCCCACATCTGCCGGCCAACACGTGACTGGGTTGTGGACCTCGCCCCAGGGGCCAGTTAGGTAACACCCGTCAAATGGCAAAATGGACCCAGGCTTATGGCCACGACCCAGATGCAACATCTTGGCTCTACCGCCACACCGTGATGCTGCCGGCCCCGACACGGGGCCCACCGGGACCCCATCTCCCGGTCAGTGTCCACAAGGGTGCACTGCTCTCACGGCACCATCCCGCTCGAGGCCCGCGGGGCTGCAACCGCCAGCAAGATGCATCACAGGAGTTCGGCATTGTGGCCAGGCTCAGCCCGAAACAAGCGGCGAGGGCAACAGCCGC
>NW_005843655.1:69775-70981 GCF_000455745.1 Alligator sinensis | reverse complement strand
CAGCCCAGGGATTAAGAACCCCTGATCTAGTTAAAGTCCCCAAATTATAAAGAATTGTAGAATTTCTTTTACTAATTGGTGTAATTAGCTATTTGGATGGCAGAATATATAAAAATATCCAAATGAGGTGAAACTGGGATGAACTGCAAATACTTTATATCATAAGCATAGATATATATAGATTGGGAAAATGGGCTAAAAACAACAGGGTGAAATGTAAAGAAATAAATGCAAGGTGCTGCACCTATGAAGCACTCATCAAAAGCCAAAATACAGGTTGGGTTATAAATGGCTGGGTGACAGCAGTGTTGAACAGGATCTGGGGAGTCTGGTGGGTCACAGACTCAACATGAGGCAGCAACTTCATGTAGCTGCAAAAAAACTGACTGCAGTTTGGGGCTGCCACAACAGAGGTATTAGATTAAAACATGGGAAGTGATGGTTTCCACTCTCCATGGTGCTGGTTAGGCTTCATCTAAAGTATTTTGTGAAGGTCTGAACTCCGCATTTTAAGAAGGAATATGGAGAAGTTAGAGAGTTCAGAGATAGGTGAAAGAATGCTAAAGGGCTGGAAGGCAAGTCATGCAGGGAGAGGTTAAGAGAACTAGGCATGCTTAGCTTGCAGAAAAGGCAATTAAGGGGCAGATCATAACAATCTTTAAATATCTGAAAAGCTGGCAAGAAGAAGAGGGTGAACAACTATTCTCCCTTGCTGCATAGGGAAGGATATCAAGCTTCAGATTATAGCAAAGTAGAAGTAGATTAGGGTTTGGGGGAAAAGCACCCTTGTTTTTAGAATAGTGAGGAAGTGGAATAGACTTCCCCGGGGAAGTTGTGGAGTCTCCACCATTGGAGGTTTTCAGAACGAGGCTGGAGAGGCACTCATCAGGGATGACTTAGGAGTGCCATTCCTGCATTTGTACAGGGGGTTAGAGCACATGCCCCTTGAGGCCCCTTCTAACCCTTTGACTTTATTGTTCTAATATAATAAAAGGCTTAGTCTGTCTGTTGGTCTGTCTGCAAAGCTTTTGCCCTACTGTGCATGTGCCAATTGGCTGGGCCGGCTGGGTGGCCAGGGGCAGGGCCAGCTGAGATAAAACGGGAGCCCCTTTGCCATGCCACCTTCTCCTGCAGCCTCTGGCTCGGTGGTTCCCCCCACCCCACCTCCCCAGAGGGGAAAAAAATAAAGATGACATGAGCACTTTA
>NW_005843655.1:59512-69383 GCF_000455745.1 Alligator sinensis | reverse complement strand
GGCATTGCCTACATGAAGCCCATCTCTGACTCCCCGTCCCCTCTGGATCTCCTGGCAGCTGTTCTGTATTCTGTGGTGCCTCCATTGATGAATCCGGTCATCTACAGCATGAGGAACAAGGAGATCCAAGCTGCCCTCAAGCAACTGCTCCACAGGCTGATCCTGTCCAAGAACAATATGTTCATCTTTCTTTCACGACTTTGCTTTACTTATGTTTGTTTTATAATTAACTCATGAAATTGCTGTTTTCATACTATACTGGGCAGCTGATTTACAAAAAATGAAGGTGTGGGTTAAGTCTGTAGCTTTGTACGTCCAATGACACTTGACTTGGGTTATTTTGTGTTAACAATATTGAAGCAGGAAAGTAATGTTTCATGCATCAATTTTACTGTCCGCGCCACCTAAAATAAATGCCATCAATTGCAAGATGAGGAACTGAAGACTTTTCTTTACCTGTTGGTGTAATCCATTATTTGGATATCGACAAATATCCAGATTCTGTGAAGGTGGGATGAACTGCAGACACTTTAGAGGAGAGGGATAGATGGATCCGGATAGACTGGGAAGCTAGGCTAGAAACAACAGGATGAAGTTGAAAGAAAGAAGTGCAAGTTGCTGCACCTAGGGAAGAAAAATTAATAGCACAAATACAAGCTGGGTTATAAATGGCTGTGTGGCATAGCTCATCGCTACAGCAACCTAGCATCTCGTATAGATACACCTCTCCTGGTTCAAATGCCACATGCCATGAACGACATATGCCCCTGGAAGCTGTTGGGGGAACGGTGACAGCCCACAGGTGATGGTGGTGGCAGCGAATGGGGAACCTTGCAGGCAGCTGTGGTAATGTCAGTGGTGGGGGCAGGGGGAGTTGCGAGTGGTGACCGGAGGTCAGCAACCACCTGCAGACACCACCGGCCGTGTTGGCAGTGGACAGCAGCAATTGGCAACTGTCTGCAGATGCTGTCAGCAGTGTTGGTGGTGGGGGGTTGGGGGGACTGGGAAGTGGCAACACCCCACAGGTGCTGGTGGTGTTGCTTTCACGGGATGAACCGAAAATCTCAGGGGGTGCAAATGCACCCTCGTACACCCGCTACACATCGCCAATGCCACATGCAGTACGCACCCCAGTGACCTGCTGTGGGCACCATGTGCCGCAGACTTGCCCCTCACATCTTATGCTGTGCACGGTGCTGTAGTTGGTTTGTGTTGCATGTGTTGTGCAGGGCTAGAGCTGTACACATGGTGCAAGCACCAGATGTAGCCAGTCGACAATGCACGTTGCATGCAGTGCCTCTACTAGACCACCCCTGTGGGCTTGACCTGGCAGATGGGGTCCATCTGTGCTTGACACCGCTGCGTTCAAGGGAAGCTGGTGGTGTAGGAAAGGAGGGGGGAGCTGGGGCCCTTTATGCATACGAGTCAGGGGAAAGTGGTCTAAAGGGCTGTCATATTCATGACAGTAGATTCAGAACCATGACCCTGCTAAGGATTGCTGAGCTAATATTTTGTCAATGTGATGCCATTCAATGGAGCTTCTTTGCCTGAGTTATGGAATATATTAATTACATTTAAAATTATTTCTTTTGCACCTTCCAACCTAACTTTTATTCTCATATTATTTTCTCATGCAAAATTGCATAGGAACTAACCCAATTGCAACTTGGTGCCTCCCTGCAGGCTAAGGTGCCCAGGCTGGCTAACTGGGACAACAGAGCCAGATAGAGAAGCTCAGGGCCTTCTCAGAGATCCCATGACTTGTGTTGTGATGGAGATTAAACCAGAGCACAGCTCTGCTGGTCTGCTAACATCTGTACAGCTCAGACTGTTTACATCTGGGCTTTTCCTTCTGAGCTGTGCAGGACTCCAGGGAATGAGTCCCATGAGCCTTTGGAAGAAAACAACTGCAAAATTGCCATCTTGCTTCACTCCTTTTCTACAAGGCATAGTTGAGGTCAGCTGCACACCCAGAAACCTGGTTAGATTTACTCCAGTCGTTCAGTGACAGAGGGAGCAGAGAAAGACCTCTGAGTTAGCTGTGCTTCTGGGGGACCTAGACTAGTGGTTGGTGCAGAGGAAATCTGAGAGATCAACTGGACAAGAGCAAGGATCTCTGTAGGGGAAGCCTGTTTATGACACAAGAGACAAGGAAACTTACACAGAAACAATATCAGTAAGTTTTCTGCATCAGTGAAGTGCCGTGTCTTAGGAAGATGCAGAGGACAATTAAAAACATGCAAGTTGGAAAATCTGGCCGCAGAAATCATACCGTTTTATGTATAATATACTCAAAGCTACAAGAGTGAATGAAGAATGTTTCACTGTTTTTGCTATTAATTCAGATAAAGTTTTACAGCTTATTGGGAGTAAGGTGGAGGGTGGGGTGGGAATAGGACCTCTAAGGAAGTCAAATTTTATATATCATTTATTTCACTTGTATTTGTTTCCAGCATATGTTTTCTAGGTCAGATGGATAAATTATAGACTTTTTGATTTAAAAAAAAAAAATCCTGAGTCGTGATTGGGCTAACATTTTCTTCACTTTCTAAATGGAATATCAAAATATTTTATTTTATGTAGGATCTTGCCAGGGAAAAATAATTTACTAAAATCAAATTTTCCATGAGGCAAAAAATGGAATATTTACATTCTTAGCATGAAATCTGGGGATATGATTCATGGGAATATCACAGCCACTGAGTTGGTTACTCTCGTCCTTACCACTGCCCTTGTTCTACCATACCCAGGACTTGCACGGTGCCCTGGGAAGGAAGATGCCCAACTGCACCACTGTAACTGAGTTCCTCCTCCTGGGCTTCTCTGACACTCGGGAGCTGCAGATCTTACACTTTATCATCTTTCTCGCAGTGTACCTGGCAGCTCTGGTGGGGAACCTCCTTGTTATCACTGTTGTAACTACGGACCACCACCTCCACAGCCCCATGTACTACTTTTTGGCAAATTTGTCTGTCCTTGACCTTGGATCTATCTCCGTCATTGTCCCTAAATCCATGGCCAATTCTCTCTTAAACAGCAGGGCAATTTCCTATGCTGGATGTGTGTCCCAGGTCTTTTACTTGTTCCTTTTTTGTACAGCTGGTTTTGCACTCCTAACTATCATGGCATATGACCGATACATTGCCATCTGCAAGCCACTGCATTATGGGATAATAATGAACAGGAGAGCTTGCATTCAGATGGCTGCCAGTGCTTGGGTTGCTGGTGTCATTTATTCAGCACTGCACACTGGGAACACCTTTAGTCTCCCCTTCTGCCACTCAAATATCATCAACCAGTTCTTCTGTGAAGTGCCCCAGCTGCTCAAGCTCTCCTGCTCTGACACATACCGCAGAGAGCTGGCAGCCCTTGCCTTCAGTGTGTTTTTATTTCTAGGCTGTTTTGTTTTCATCGTTGTGTCGTATGTTCAGATCTTCACCGCAGTGTGGAGAATCCCCTCCGAGCAGGGCCGGCAGAAAGCCTTCTCCACCTGCGTTCCTCACCTTATCGTGGTCTCCCTGCTTCTTTCCACTGGCAGCATTGCCTACATGAAGCCCGTCTCTGACTTCCCATCCCCTCTGGATCTCCTGGCAACTGTTCTGTATTCTGTGGTGCCTCCATTGATGAATCCGGTCATCTATAGCATGAGGAACAGGGTGATCCAAGCCACCTTGAGGAAGCTGCTCCACAGGCTGATCGTCTCCAAAAACAATAGGCCCATCTCTGTTTCATGACTTTCCTTTCCTTAAGTTTCTTGTATAATTAACTCATGAAATCATTGTTTTTATACTATAGTGTGCAGCCTATTTAGAAAAAATGAAGGTGGTGCGTTAATTCTGTAGCTTCGTAAAGACAATGACACTTGACGTGGGTCATTTTGTGTTAAAAATTTTGAAGCGGGAAAGCAATGTTTCATGCATTTATTTTGCGGTCTGTTCCACCTCAAATAAATGCCACCAATTGCAAGATAAGGAATTGAAGATTTTGTCTACCAGTTGGTTTAATTCATTATTTGGATATAGACAAATATCCAGATTCTGGAAGGTGGGATGAACCGCAGACACTTTAGGGGAGAGGCACAGAATTCAGATGGGTCCAGATAGACAGGAAAGCTGGGCTAGGAACAACAAGATGAAGTCCAAGGAAAGAAATGCAGTTGCTGCACCTAGGAGAGAAAAGTGAAAAGCACAGATACAAATTGGGTTATAAATGGTTTGGTAGTATGAATGCTGAAAAGGATCTGCAGGGTTGGGTGGATCACAAACACAAAATGAAACAGCACTTTGATGTAGCTACAGAAGCATTAATGCAGTTTTGTGCTGCAGCAACAGGAGTATTAGATGTAAAACATGGGAGGTGATTGGACCACTCAACATGGTGCTAGTTAGGCTTCACCTAAACTACTGTGTGAATTTCTGGGCTTCACATTTTAAGAAGGAATATGAAGAAGTTAGAGAAGTTCAGAGATAGGTGACAAAAATGATAAATGGTTGGAAGAAAAGCCATGTTAAGGAGAGATGGAGAGAAGTAGGCATATTAGCTTGCAGAAAAGGTAATTAAGAGGCAGATCAGAGCAGTCTTGAAATACCTGAAAAACTGCTGTAAAGAAGAAGGTGAACTATTGTTTGGGTGAACAATTGTTCTCCCTTGTTGAATAGGGAAGGACATCAAGCTTCAGATGACAGTAAAGTAGATTTAGATTAGATTTCAGGGGGAAAAGCACCCTTGTTTCTAGTCCAGTGCGGATGTGGAATAGACTGCCCAGGGACGTTGTGGAGTTTCCTTCATTTCAGGTTTTCCAAAAGAGGATAGTCATTGCTCCCAGATGATTTAGGAGTAACAGTCTTGCATTTGTGCAGCGGGGTGGACCACATGATCCTTGAGGCCCCTTCTAACCCTATGAGTTTATTATAATTACCATTGTAAAAGCATCATTAATTTATACCGTGGATTAAAACAGTCAACTGCAAGTGAATGGACACAGAGACAGAAGGATTACTGTGTGTCTTTTTAAATAATCTCTTTTTTTTCTTTTTCCTTTTACAGGGTAGACAGAAAGATGGGAACTAGTCCTCCTAATATTTCATGCATGGGTGAACTGCTGGAACTCGAGTTGACATGACTAAGGTTTTGTGAACTTGTCTGGTTATACTAACACAGCATTTTCCAAACAAAAAATGTTTAAAGGGAAATTTCCTGATCAGCTTTGCTCCTCATCACAAAACATATTTAAGTGTTTTGATTATAGTAAGGGAGGGATACCACATTACCGGGGAAAAAAATTCAGGACCATAGATATCTGTTCACCGCTGCTCAAACAAGTTGTGGTTTTTAAGAAAATTCCCTAAAGAAAGTTAGATGCTTACTTTAAAGGTCTCAAACTCACTTGCCTCTTTCAAAATATTCATAAGATCCTAGGACTGGAAGGGAGAGTATTGCTTCCTCCAATGATATGTTTGGTCCTAATACAAGAACGCTGTTCTCTGTGTGCATCTATTCATGAAATTAGCACAGCCGAATGAACTCCACCACAGTTCTTGCTGGAGTTTCTTGTTCCTGGGTGCAGAATTAGAGTAGATGGCATTAGATTAGCAATTTGCTCCCAGTCACCCTAGGCAGTGGGGGGCCACAGAGGACAGGGGGTGGGGTGGGAGACCTGTCCATGGCTCCTGTTTGGAGATCAGGATTTCAGTCCAGCTCGATGGTGCTGGCTTAGGGTGATGCTTTGTGCCCGAGTGTGTGAACCGCGGGGTGGGAGGGGCAGGCAGGGCAGGGTGGTAAGCACTGGTGGGACCAGGGGGAGGGGAAACATGAGGGGGAAGCAGCACCAGGCCTTTCCTGTAGCGTTTGTTAGAGAAGCCATCAGCATGCCTAGGAGGGAAATGAAGATCACATGTAATGAAGAGGATTGAAAGCCAGACCCATGGAGGGTGGGTCGGGGAGGGATCATGCCCTCGTCCTGCTAAATGAGGTCCCCCAACTGGCTGGTGGGTCTGAGCCTGGTTCTTGCTCTCCCCACTGCAGCACTGCTCAATTTAAAGGGGTATACATACACAGGGTGCCGCCCCCAGCTGTTCCCAGCCCCGTTCAAGGGAAGGCTGATTTTGGTATCCCCCTGCAATAGGGACGTGAGAGCTTCTGCTGCTTTCAGATCTGCTCAGAAGACAAGGGCTTTGCCCCAGCTCAGAGTCCTCTAATTATGCTTTCTGGCATGCGGTACAAGGTGCATATGTTTTCCAGTTTCTTACCCCCTCGCATCTTCTCCCTGCAGTCCCGGTGCTGCTTAGGCCCACTCTCAGGCACAGGGCATCACAAGGCTTGGGATCCCAAGATCCGTGCAACTGGGAGTTGTTCCCCACTTCAGGACAGTTCCCCCCTGTCTCCAAAACTCAGGCCTGACCCTTGTGCCCCCTGCCAGCCCAGAGCTGGCATCGGGGAAGCCTGGAGCTCCCCCTGGCTGCTGCAGGGTAGGAACAGCCCTGCACTCAAGTGCTCCCACTGGGAGCAGATTTGTTCCTGATGCAGGTGTCAGCAGGCTGACAGCTTTTACCAGACAACACTGTTTTGCCACATTGTGCTGGGATGCTACTGCACAGGACTGTAACAGCTGCACAGCTTCCTGGGCTGCAAGCTCGGTGGGCGCGCCATGTTTGGTACCCTTTGCAGAAAAGCCAGAAAATGCTTGCACCGGGTCCTATGGCTTTTCCAAGCAGGAAAATATACTCTGCACGATGCATGCTTTTTATTGGACCATTTGCAATGTAATCAGAACCCCTGCTGTGAGCTGAGGGCTCTGTTTGGTTGTGCTTGTGCATTAAAGCATCTATAATGTGGGACAGGAGGAGAAGAGGATCCAATTCCAACTTTGAGAGAGAGGGGAAGAGGCACAGCCCCCCACTCCCTCACTGGAACGGGGACTGAGACTTGCTCTGGAAGCCAACATCAGGACAAGGAAGAGCATGTATAGCACCATCAGGAGCTAAATCTCCTCACTAGGCGTGGAGCTGTGCAGCTTCTGGACACAGGTTGTCCCCAGGAGGAGAGGGAAAGGGAATGGCCAGCCTCAGCTGGTAGGCTGTTTGGGAGCTGCCAGGTCAGAACCCTGCAGGCATGGGTGACTGGTGTCACCTTAGTCGGGGGGGCACGTGCCCCCTCAGCAACCAGTCTGTGACTGCAGGGGGTGGAGGTCCCCTCATGGTCAACACCCAACTTCAAAAAAGGGCCAGAAGTCATCTTGGGAACTACAGCCCAAGGTTTTTCACCTCTATCCCTGGAATTAGATAGAAAAGATAGTAGGAATAAAATGATAAGTCCCATGGATATATCTGGTTAAAAGTCATGAAACAAAGGGTTGGGCTAAATGGCCATTCTCCCTGTTCCCACAAGATACTAAGTATCCCAGTTGGTAAAATCCATGCTGATGGTGAGGAGCTGTGGAGACATCTCACAAAATTAACAGCCCTACTCGGTGTAATGAGAGACTGCTGTTCCTGGGCCACTAATTGTTGCTGTAGTTCTTGCTTTTGCTACTGTTAGGGAAATATCAAATGCAGAATTACTTCCTGCTAAAAAGAGCACATGGATGATTGGTTTGGAAATGCTGTTTCTGGTGGTTCATAGGTGACTGTTTCAACACCTCAGGACACTGTTCTTCTTCCCTGGCTGGTTCCCGGGTCTGGCTATATCCCATCAGTGTGCCAGTCTGTAGAGGGGAGATGGGTTTATTCATAGTGAGGCCTTGGAGGAGAAGGGGAAATGAGGCAATGAAATGACATGCTCCATGAAGCATTACAGGATCAATTAAAAATTTATAAAATGCTCTCTTTTTCCGTGAAATATTATTTTTAGATGCCTTGGTGTTTATAGAGGTACGGCCACAAGCAACGACTTTTACAGAAAGTCGCAACAAGTGAAAACCAGAAAACCTGCTTTCCACTAAACTGTTCCCAGCAGTCCCACGTGGGCACCTTTGACATTTTGGTCGAGATGTTACTGCTGATGTGAGCTTCCCTTGTACATTTGTTGCTCTGACCTTGATCGCTACCTTTGTTCTCCCTTCACCAGCCTTGTACAAGGCACCAAGGAGAAAAATGTCCAACAAAACCACAGGGACAGGTTTCCTCCTTCTGGGGTTTTCTGACACTCGGGAGCTGCAGATCTTACACTTCCTCCTCTTCCTAGCAGCATACCTGGCAGCCCTGAGAGCTTCCCTTGTACATTTGTTGCTCTGACCTTGATCGCTACCTTTGTTCTCCCTTCACCAGCCTTGTACAAGGCACCAAGGAGAAAAATGTCCAACAAAACCACAGGGACAGGTTTCCTCCTTCTGGGGTTTTCTGACACTCGGGAGCTGCAGATCTTACACTTCCTCCTCTTCCTAGCAGCATACCTGGCAGCCCTGAGAGCGAATCTCCTAACAATCACAGCTGTAGCCCTCAGCCACCACCTGCATTCCCCAATGCACTTCTTTTTGATAAATTTATTCATCCTAGACCTTGGCTCTATCTCAGTGACCATGCCCAAATCCATGTCTAACTCTTTATTGAACACCAGGTGGATTTCCTATGCTGGATGTGTTGCCCAAGTGTTTTGTCTCATCTGCTTCTTGGGAGCAAATTTATCCCTTCTCACAGTTATGGCATACGACCGGTACATTGCCATCTGCAAGCCACTGCATTATGAGATAATAATGAACAGAAGAGCTTGCATCCAGATGGCTGCCTGTGCTTGGGGTGCTGGTGTCATGTACTCTGCACTGCACACGGGGAACACCTTTAGTCTACCCTTCTGCCACTCAAATACCATCAACCAGTTCTTCTGTGAAGTGCCCCAGCTGCTCAAGCTCTCTTGCTCTGACACGTACCGCAGAGAGCTGGCAGCCCTTGCCTTCGGTGTGTTTCTAGCTTTAGGCTGTTTTGTTTTCATCGTTGTGTCGTATGTTCAGATCTTCACCGCAGTGTGGAGAATCCCCTCTGAGCAGGGCCATCAGAAAGCCTTCTCCACCTGCATTCCTCATCTGATTGTGGTCTCCCTGTTTCTGTCTACTGGCAGCATTTCCTACTTGAAGTCTGTCTCTGACTCCCCGTCCCCCCTGGATCTCCTGGCAGCTGTTCTGTATTGTGTGGTGCCTCCATTGATGAATCCGGTCATCTACAGCATGAGGAACAAGGAGATCCAAGCTGCCCTGAGGAAACTGCTCCACAGGCTGATCCGCTCCAAGAACAATATGTCCATCTTTCTCTCATGAGTTTGCTTTTCTTATATTTCTTTTATAATTAACTCATGAAATTATTGTTTCATACTTTAGTGTGCAACCTATTTACAGAAAATAAAGGTGGTGGGTTATTCTGTAACTTCGTAGATACAATGACATTTGACTTGTCATTTTGTGTAAATTCTGTTGAAGCAGGGAAGTAATGTTTCTTGCTTCAATTTTACCATCTGTACCACCTAAAATAAATGCCATCATTTGCAAGATGATGAATGGAAGACTTTTGTTTACCAGTTGGTGTATTAGTATTATTATTTGCGTTACTAATATGTAGGGGATTTAAACAATGGTCTACAAATTAATTAAACATTGAGACAGTAGGAGTATTGGATGTCTTATTACACAACCTCCTTTTTTAATTTGAAAGCTCTTCCCATGAGATATCAGGGTGGTTGAAGTCACTCATGATGACCATGCAGTGAAAGCGTGCAGCTGCTGCCAGTTGCCTAGCAAATTCATGGTCAAGCTCTCCCTCCTGGTTAGGAGGTCTGTAATAGCCTCCTACAGTTATAGCCCCTCCACCATGGTCTCCCCGTATTGTAACCCAGAGGGTCTCAAATCACCCTCCTTGGGTGCCAATCTCTGCTTGTAGGGAAGTGT
>NW_005843655.1:53382-59402 GCF_000455745.1 Alligator sinensis | reverse complement strand
AGCTCTGGGATTCCCGGTGCTCTTAGAAGAGTCTCATTCTGGGGCTGGGGTTGGAGTGAGATCCTTTGTGTTACCTGACCTCCTGATTCTGTGGTTGCCCTGATTCTTCCAGGGCTTGCACTAGTGATTGTCCGCCCGTGCCCTGGCAATCTTAGTGTAAATATCATGGCATCCTTGGGTTAAAGAACGCCATCATCAGTATTTGTTTGCAATATTAAATGGCTGGAAAGGAGTTTGTGTAGCTTTCTGGATGGGCACATCCCCAGGTAAATGATTATATTAATGCTGGTTGGACCCTACTGCATGTTTAGCCATCTGTTAATATGAACCCACAATCTTACATACGTGTCCCTTTTTCATGTTAAACCCAAGTGGCTAAATACATGCATGCTGTGTCAATTTTAGCATGATGGAAAGGCATTTTGGAAGAGGAGGATTTACAGTATTTCCTAAGACAACCTATGACTGAAGAATAATAGCACGTGTTGATCCTGTTGATGTTGTTGGGAGTAACCATTTTCTTTGAAGAGTTCTCATTTTGACCAATGCATTTTCTCACTGAATGGTGAATTGAAGCACAAACTTTTAGTCATGATGGGATACATGTCCAAGAAGAGGGTTATATGGGTTAATCTTCCCGTGGCCAAGATGGTTCTGAAAGCAGATCTCTCAGTTTCCAAGCAACTGAGTATGAGGCTGATTAATGGGAAAGTGTTGTGAGTGCTAGATTCCTGGAAAAGAGGTGGGCTCTTCCTCCTCCATTTTGCCTAGTTTTAGGACACCTGACATGCACCTAAGAGTCACAAACCCTTTCATTGCTGTGATGACACATTTTGGAATCCCAAATCTCTTACAGTTGGATGCAGATGGCAATGCACATACCTCTTGCAAAATGATGACCATACCCAGACCATACTTTTGTGAGGAAGGCAGCTACACGTAAGATAATGCCAACTGAGCCCAGGTTGTTTGTGACAGCTGATTCTGGTCTTGTCAGAGCTAGGACATTGGGCTCTGGCTGCTTTCTGACCCTGTCCATATGAGACTCTGACTGAGCAGTAGTTAGTCCCCAGTCATTTACTACTTGTATAAGCAAGTACTAAATGACTGCACAGGAAATGGCATTACTGCTGAGTTCCACCAACTAACGGCTCTTTCTTGACACTGACTGCACAGTAGCCTGACACCACTCAGCAGTAGCGTCACGTCGCATTTTCTGCCATGCGACAGTACTGTGCAGTAGTCGCGGGCTACTGTGCAGTCAACATTTCATATAGACATGGCCTCTGAGAGTGTCACACTGGGTCCCAGGCTCCCAGATCTGGGCGTCACTTGGAGTTGAAGGGGGCAGGCAGAGGGAGCAGATTGCAGGAAGGAGCCAGATGAGGAGCCAGGAGGTCAATCTGAAACCGGGTGTGTAGCAGGGCACTAAGGTGCCTTTTGGAGCAGTGAGGAAGGAGCCCAGCTGCGGGTTACCATGGCAACCAGAGGGAGCCAATGACCCACACCTGTTAGCGGTCAGCTGACCAGAAGGGGCAGGGCTTGGCTCCCATTTAAACCCCAGGGCAGAGGCCAGGGAGGCAGTTCCCTGCTAACAGCCAAGGGGGAAGGAGCTCTCCCAGAGCAAGTAGCGGGGAGAGGCCAGACTGCAGGTACAGCCCAAGCTTGGGGAAGGCACCCTGGTGTGGCTGGAATAATGTTGTAGCCGGGTGGCTAGGATTTACGCTCTAGCCCAGGGGCTTGTGTTTTGTTTGCTGTTTTCACCAGAGGTTTGGGTGAGGCTATTAGGGGTTGGAGGAGGCCTCACAGGGGACCCGCGGCAGTGGGGAGACCCCAGCCCCAGAGATGGGGCAGCGACTGACCAGTGCCAGGGAGGCACAGTGCCATCTGTGAGGCTTGGGGCATGGTAAAGGGTTGGTTGGAGTCACGCACAGCCCATAAGGCTGAGGTGCACCGAAACACCCATTACAGAAATGGGGCCGGTGTACAGCAGGAAAATCATGTTCAAGAAAACGAAAAGTCAGCATCCCTATTATATATTTAACATGAAAGACGTGGTGGGCGAGAATTGCTGGTGCTTTTAGGCTTACTTGGCATGGTGAGGGGGCGTTAGTGGAGATCACGGCAAGCCCTAGGACACCATCCTGTAACATGGTCTGTGGGGGAAGCGGAGTCAGGAAGCCGGAGGATCAGGCGGAGAATGGAGTAAGAGGGCAAGCCAAATCGTGAAGCCAGAAAAGCACACAGAGAGCAGGAAGAGGCACAATATTAGGGGTTGGAGGAGGCCTCACAGGGGACCCGCGGCAGTGGGGAGACCCCAGCCCCAGAGAGGGGGCAGTGACTGACCAGTGCCAGGGAGGCACAGTGCGGGACCGAAGAACGTCGAAGTGGGGGAGTGACCAGTCACTCTGCTGGTCGGGAGTGGGCAGAAGGGTGGGCCCTCCTGGAGGTTTCTGCACAGGCTTTCCCAGCCTGAATGGTCAGCTGGAGAGGCTGTAGGTTGGGATGAACAGGTTGAGATTCAGATTTGAGACTGTAGCCTGACAAAAAACAAGGTAACAATAATTTAGTAGAGTTACATATTTCCTGAAATGCTTGATTTAGATGGAACAACGGACCCAAATTGATTTAGATGGAACGAGGGACCCAAATCTAAATACACAATAAATGGTTATATTTCCTCCAGCCTCTGTTTGACCCTACAGGGCCCAGAGTGGAATATTGTGCTCAGAGACATGTGAAGTGATCTATTTGCAGAGATGAGTGCAGATTTTATGAGTCCCAGCCATCCTGACCTGCCTTCACTAGCCCCTGTTTCCTGTCTGTTTGTTGCCATTTTAGGCTCTGATTTTCTGGAGACTATAAGGACATGTCTACATGTCACCCTACAGTGATGTAGCAATGCATTACGTCACCATACGGTGTGCTATGGTGACATAACAATCATGTGGGTCTACACGAGATCGGCAGCTACGTCGCTGTAGTGGCGCGCTCTCCTGGTATAGTGTATCATTACGGGGACATAGCAGGAAAATCAACCTGTGCAACAGGTGCATGGTGCTGTAGGGGCAGCAGCTGCACTGTGTTTTAGTACTTCCAAAAGGAAGAGCTAAAGCATGGCAGTGGAGCAACACCGCTGTACGATGACGTATAGATGCACCCTAAGGAACAGAGCACTGAAGACCTCATTCCTCAGTCTCTTCTACTGCTTTGCCAATCCCAGGATTTATTGTTCTGCAAATAAAGAGAACCAAACAACAGAAAAATAAAGGGATGGCTCTAGTAACACATATACCTGAGCATGGAGAATTACAGGGCATAAAAGTTAAGAGAAAAGATACTAGGTCACCTATATCAGAGACATTGTTATGTGTAAAATGCAGGTAGATCTCCAAGGGGCTCAACACCACCTAAGCTACCAAACTGAGCCAGCACACCTGTGTAACTCATTTCCTAAATGTGACTACAGATCTCACTGATTTTTTAGATGCCTGAATATTTTAACTTGGCTCCCAGATGGTACGTATCCTGGCCCAGAAGCAGGATACAATAAATAAAAGGTGATGAAACTAAACAATCAAAATAAAACTTTCTGGCTTGAAAATACATGAATCCAGGATGGCTTATTTCTGATTGTGTGCTTCAAAGCTAAGCTGGGCTCTAGGGAACAAGTCCCAGAAGCCCTAAGAAGACAGATGTGGATAAATCGCCTGCCTGCAGCATCAGTCCCTCCAAACCAGTGAAGTTTATTTGTGATCTGCAGAGAGAAACTGGTTTGGATCTACTTCTGCCAGTTCAGTCTTGGAGTGAAGAGAAAGCTCCTACTAAGATATTTTGACTTGAATGATTTGGCAGTGGCAGAGAAGAGGGAAATGAGATAGATCAGTAGTGGGAAAAGAAGCGAGAAGTCCTGGCACTGGAGGATCAGTCACAAGCTGAGAAAAATGTCACAAAGAACATTGCTGTAAGTCTGTTATTGCATTTAGCTGTGGTTGGTTGGTAACAGGGGGGTGTGTGGTTTATTTAAACTCCTAAAAAAGACTCACACCTGGAAATCTATCAACATTTTAAGAGCAAGGTATTCAAAATTTCATAGGTAGTCAAAGGAAAAAAAGAAAGAAAAGAAAGTTCCCTTTAGAAAATCTGAACTTGCTCCCAAGAACCCACATATTTCAGTGTCTTTGGAACTAGACATTTTCGGTCAAAAAGCCCTTGGAAACTGCAGATTTAAACTAAATAATCCTCCCACCCATATATTTTATATTTAGTTTTTCTACATAAACATATGCTTTTGAAGAAATGTACACATTGCAAAACATTATGTCCTCAATAGAAGGCATTTTTAAAATAAATCTCTTTCCAGACTTAAATTCTAAGCCCCGAGGCAGAGATTCAGTATTACCTGGCAACACCAGAATGCCAATCCCACCTATTCATTGCATCCAGATTTTGCTGTTTTCCAGAAAAAACACCTGGAGGAGGGATAACTCAGTAAACCCTGCTGCTGATACCCCGCAAAATGCATTTTACATATCTGAATGCCTCTTGATTTAGGGTCAGGGAACCCAACAAAGTGTAATAAGCAAATGCATAGTGAGAAACATCTCTTGCCCAAAGCGCTTAAAGTTCTTGTGCCCAAATGACAAAGACCAATGACACAAAGTAAAGGTAACAGGACGATGGGATTGGCCTATCATAGCACAGAGATCGCTGTCCACCTGGCAGGTGCAGACCATATCAATCAGCTTAGAGAATCCAAAATACCAGTGAAGTAGGTTCAGATTGGGTATCCGAGGAACTTCTTCACTGATGGACCAATGAGGCAGCGGACTAGACTGCTTAGGGAAGCTAAGAAATCTCCCATTATTGGAGGTGTTCAAGGGGATGGATAAGTGTTGGTCAGGGATGATCTAGGAATAGCTACCTCCATGTTCTTCTCTGGTTATTTCCCATTCCTCTGGTCTTAGCTGTTGGCTGTATGGTATAAGGAAAGATTTTCATTTCACTTCCTTTTGCTACAGGTGGGGGGGGTTTCGGCCAGACTTAGAAGCCTTGGGTGTTGGCTGCAGCCAAGGCTCTGGATTTTGACTGTGTGTGCTGAAGCTCCTGCTCGGACTAATATCCCAAGGTCGCTAGCTGTAGGGTCAGGATCAGACAGATCCCTATATTTGGAAGCAGGACGGAATTTCAACTGATGGTCAAATGGAAAGGAACGGGGTGGGGGTTTGCCATCCTCCGTAGGATGGGTGTTGCCTGTGCACTTTGGGTAAAAGGCTAGACAGAGATTTGCTGTGGAAAACAATGAACCTAGTCAAGCAGAGGGCTGGAGTAGATGACATCCAGAGGTCCCTTCCAGATCTATTTTTCTGAGGTCCTATGAGAACTCAGGAGGGCCGTCTCCTTCTCCAGCCTCTAACCCCTGTGGGTTGAGTGCTTTCTAGAACTACAAGTTTGGGATTGACGCCGCCATGTTCAAATACCTAGGGAACAGTGTTTCTCTGCACATCAGCCAACTACCTCAGCACCCTTGGTCAGTGCTGTAGCAAAGAAATTTGGCACCTGGGATAAGCCCGCAGAGGCAGCCCGCCCTCACCCTGTGCACAGATCCGGGGGCACTCCCCCCAGTGCTTGCCTGGGAGCGCGGGCAGCTCCCCCCCTCCCCTTCTTGTGCTGCCCCAAATGAGCCATTCGCAGTTCCAGCCCATGCCTTGCCCCGGCTGGGCAGTATTTGTTACCCCCCCTTTGCTTCAGCTCCCAGAGCAGTCACCCTACTCACCCCCTCCCTTTCTACGGTAGTGCCCTCGGGTACACTGTTTCAGGCCCCATGAACTTGTACAAGTCCAGCTTTTCTAAAAAGTGCCTAAACTGTACATTTGCCACTATTGGCTGCTCTTTTCTCCCCAAACTGTCCTGCCAGGTGCCATAGTCTGGGAGCTGATCTTGCCTGTGAGCACTGAGGTTAAAAAAGGCATTGAATATTTCAGCCATTTCCACACCATCGGTCACTATGTTGCCTCCCC
>NW_005843655.1:50477-51813 GCF_000455745.1 Alligator sinensis | reverse complement strand
TGCCTGGGCCCTGTTACTTTTGGGCAGTCGGGTTCTAACACCAGGCCTGCAGCAGCTGCCCCAAGTTGATGATGGCCTGAGATCAGGGCGGAAGTGGTGCCTAGAGGACCAACTTGGGCACTTGCCCCAGGATGATGTGCTGAGATACACTTTGCAATACTTGAGAAGAAGCTGTTACTGCCTCTTGTCCTGGATCAGGTTTTTGGGCTTTGCCTTGGGACATGGGAAATGGATGGCCGTATGCATGCACTTTGTCCCAGGAAAATACAGTTTCTCTTAGGACAAATACAGCCTCTGTTCATCAACTTAGACGGTGAGATATAATAAAAAAAATTCTGACTTCAGAGCTTTCAGAGTTCAAAGCAAAGTGGAATGAAAGTGTATTTGCTTAGCTACAAATTGGTTGGACGTCCTCACATTCACACAGTATTCGCAGTCGCCCCAGAGATTCTTCCCCAGGGGCTCAAGGACATATAGGAAAGAAGCACATGTCGGAGTCATGAAAGGGCCTGTCCTTATTCCAAAGGTAAGTGTCAGATACTTCAGCTTACGAGATATTGGGCTGTTCGGAGAACGTATCTGAGAGAGCTTCCCGTGGCTCCTCCACATTCATCTTTGTGACCCTGTGTTAAAATACTCGGCTTTTAACTGCCTTGCAATTAAACCTGATTTGAAAAGAGAAATCTCAGTTAGCATTCACTGATTCTATCTTTCTATTGTCTATACAATTATCTGTGTACCAAATTTCATTTCTCGCTGTCATCTTCCTTTCTGTTGTCTCTGTTCACCCACCCGCTTTTATCACTTTCTGTCATTCGCTTTTTGTTTTCTTTAGCCCTGTACTGCCCTCCCTGCCTTTCTTGTCATCTATCCCTGGCCATACCTCTTATTTTCTTGTGGTCTTTTTATCTTGATTTCTATCTTAGTGTATGTGTCAATATTCCTCTCCTGGATTCTGTGTCTTTCTCTACATGCATTTCTTTCTTTCATTCTGTCTTTTCATCTATTTCTCTTCATGTCTCTCCTCCTTTTTCTTCTAACTGAATACATCATTTTTCTCTTGGCTTTCTTTGATAATAATTAACATAAAATATGTATAAAAATTCAAAAATAAGTTTCTACAGATATTCTCATTACCTATATCATTTTCTTTTTAAATTCTGCCAAGGGCTGGATTGTTTTAATAATTGGTAGTGATGGGTTCCACAGGGTAATTACATCATCATCATCATCAACATCATAAACATCATCATCATCATCATCATAAGATAGTTTATATTATTTTTAATTCAAACGTTTTATGGGAAAGAGCAGCTATCACTAATTTATCTTCTTT
>NW_005843655.1:45432-50150 GCF_000455745.1 Alligator sinensis | reverse complement strand
GAGAGCTGAACTAAACTTCTATAATAATTTTGTCTTTGGGCTAAGTGTCCATTTGTATTTAGTCTAGGTTTGTCAAAAGAACTTAAGAGAACCAGGTATCAAATTCTCATAAAATGTCAAAACCATTCAGGTGCTTAACTCTCTTAGGACTCTTTGAAAGCCTCAAACTTAACTTTAGCTTTCTCTTCACACACAAGCATACATTCACCCCTTTCTTTTGACACCCTCTGCCTGCATATGTGTATGCATGTGTATTGTCATATCCCTCTGGTTTTCCATCTCTCCCTATTTAATTTCAGTTATAATTTCTATGTTTATCTACACTAAACACATATATACGTCCCCCTTTCCCAAGTGTTTTAGTTCCATCTTGCCATCTTTAAGCAACTATGGCCGTGTCCCAATTTTAAGTGTAAATTATTCTCTATAACCAGATAAGCTTTCTGTTTCTGCAATGGTGAAAGTAGGTCACACCCATTCTACACTGGCTTTCCCTTTTCTGAAAAGCACTTTAAACAAGTTTTTGCCTTTTGCTCTGGTAGTAATCATGATCTTTCAAAGCACTCTGCACACTGTTTCTGAGATGTATATGTCTGCCAGTATCACCCCAAACCCCACTCTTTTTTCACAGTAATCATGATCTTTCAAGACAAGGTGTTTATACTCACCCTGAAAATCCACCCTCTTTTTTCACAATAATCGTGATCTTTCAAAAAAGGAGACAGACTCTCCTCTTTCTCAAAATTGTGTGAGCAATCAGTCCTGGGTTTCTTATTCATGGGGTCCAGATCACCTCTATTGGGGGTGTGAATCCTTGTCTTTACATGTGGTTTTCTCAGAGGTATGTGGCTGTTTTCCTCTGAAGAATCATATCCTTCTGTTCTGTCCCGGTGGTCTTCTGATCCCTGGGTGTTATCATCTGCAGGCTGTGCATTTCTGGGGTTTTTTGCTTGTGCTTTTAGAGGTCTCTGCTCAGGCCCCTGCTCTTCTTCGGGAGTGGTGCATGTGATCACTTAGGAAATATCAAATTTACATCTCAGCATTGAGAATTCACTTTCCTCGCACACCCCAATTTTAAAATTTGCTTAACCCCTACACACAGCTTCTCCTCCCACAAGAAACGCACAAAGTTTCTGAAGCTGATTTCAGAAAAAATTACCTTTTACTACTGCATAAAAACATGACCGTATGTGCTTGTTCTGCTTTTCTATTTTAGAAGAAGAGGTTCTGTGTGAAAACAACCGGTTACAAACAGTTGTTATAACTTAGTGTGATTATAGTAACACAGCCACAAATAACCCACCATTTAAAAATAATTTTTACCTTGCTGTGGTAAAATGGCATGGGGCTTCCCCACCTGATCAGCTCTCTGTAATATAAATGAAATGATGCAATAAGTAAGTCCTCTGTATTAAAAAAATAAATAATAGATTAAGGAAAATAGTGTACATATGAAGTAAAATATAACTGTTTTTAAATAGTCACCCCTAAAAGACAACTCCACCCGTTTAGTCTTAAAACATGTGGAGATCTGGACACACCAGTCAGCTTTTTTTTTTTTTGATCTGGTTTATCTTTATGATACACACCCACCACCCCATACCATACACAATCTGAGAATATACATTTTTCAATTCAGTCTATTTCCATCAACAACTTTTAAGTATTTACTGATTTATGTTGTTAAACCTTCTTCTAAGAAGTCTTTTTTTTTAATCATTTCCTGTGACCATTATGCCTTGTTGGCCTTATCTTTACAGCAGGCCTTTTGGCAAAAGATAACTCCTTTAGTCTTAAAACAGAAAGAGCTCTGAACACAGTGGTCATCTTTTTCTTTTTTTTTGTAGTCTGGTTTCTCTTTATAACACACCTCCGCCACCACCCCCATACCGTACAAAAGCTCTGAGAATATATATTTTTAAATTCAGTCTTTGTTTCTATCAAAAACGTTTACAATATTTACTAGTTTATTTTGTTACCCCTTCTCCTAAGAAGGGTTTTTTATCATTTCCAATGACCATTACGTCTCATTGGTTTTATCTTTATAAAAAACCCTACATGTATGTGATTAGAGATCCAAGACACTAAAGCAAATGCTAATCTACATTAGATGTAGAAAACTGTTGATGTGCTTTACAGCCTCACATTCCCCAGCATCCCACCAAGATTTTTATCATTTCCAATGACCATTACGTCTCATTGGTTTTATCTTTATAAAAAACCCTACATGTATGTGATTAGAGATCCAAGACACTAAAGCAAATGCTAATCTACATTAGATGTAGAAAACTGTTGATGTGCTTTACAGCTTCACATCCCCCAGCCTCCCACCAAGATCAGCAAAAGATATATGCCCCAACCCCATTTTAAACTGTTTTTGCTAAGCCCTTCTCTTGAGCAGGGTTTTATAATCTCTAGTACCAATTAAGCATTCAATATGGGGTATGAGGGTTTTATCTTCCTCAGTGATCAAATCACGAAGGGCAGCATTAGGATATTCTGCAGAATACACAATGTTTAGAGGCTCTCTAACCTGAATTAAATGTTTCTCAGTAATTCGAGAATGTTCCTGGCAAAACCAAATGTCAGTGGAGGTGCCTAAAATATCTCAACTTGAAAAAAAATTGGTTAAGAAAATGTAGGTTTGCTGAAATCATGTTTTTTTTCACCTTTGGGAATATTGATATTTTTTTCCAGAAAATATAATGGTTTTTCTTGAAATAAGAATTTCATTTTGGCAAAAAGTTTAATGGATGATTTGTTTGATGATATTTGCTACTGGATCAACAGTATTGTTGGGTGACCTATTATATCTTAGAAAAGCTTCTGGGAATGAAATTCCTTTCCTCAGGTTACCCAAGGACATTTTTGTGCCACAAGCTTGTCTTATATCTACAATCTCTCTCAGCTATAAAGTGGGTCCAATAATAAATATCATTAAACAAGTCATGTTTCTTGCAGCTCATGATCATCCAGGGAAAATGTAATAACAGTGTAATGCAAATACAACATTTTAGTGTTCTCTAAATTTAAATTAAATTTGGGGTGTTGAACTTTTTTGTGTATCGGGGGGAGTTCTTTACAACTTAAAGTTTGGATCTTTTAATTCTGTCAAAAAGTTAAAGTTTAACATTTTTCCATGCATATTTGTGTGTGTGTGTGTTTGTGTGTGTGTGCATGCGCGCTCGTACACCTGTGGAGTTTCCTATAGAAACTCCATGTTCCACATAGCTCTGCATATACAGATGCAGAGCAAAACTGTACATATAAAACCCACAGGAAAGGTTGAAAAATCTCAGCATGAGGTATTCTGTTGAAGTCCCAAAGAAGTTGTAACAATTCATACCTTTGCAAAGATTCCTGGAGTATGAAGCAATGAAGAACCAAAGCTCTTTGACTCTATTTATCATGCAGGGCCTCTCTATCCACCCATAATTCCAGATCCTCTTCTTCCTCATCATCTATGTCACCACTTTGCTTGGCAACCTTGCCATCATTGCCGCAATCCTATTCAGCCCCAGACGGCACAAGCCTATGTACTTCTTTCTCTTCCACTTGGCTATAGTAGACATCATCTGCACCACCACCATCGTGCCCAAGATGCTTGAGAATCTAATGACCATCACAAGTATTATCTCCTTCTTTGGGTGCATAGCCTAACTCTGCTCTTTCACATGGGGTCTGGGCGCTGAGATGGTGCTTGTCACTGTCATGGCTTATGACTGGTATGTGGCCATTTTCCACCCTTTGCATTACAGCACAATGATGAATAAAAAAGTGTGCTTGGGTTTATCCGCTGTGATGACAAGAACTGATGTGACCAATTCTTGGGTGAACACTGGCTTGATTGTGCGGCTGACTTTCTGCAGACACAACATTATCAACCATTTTTCTGTGAGATCCCACCACTGCTGGCCCTCTCCTGAACCTCAGTGAGGATCAAAAAGATCATGGTCTTCATTGCAGACAATTTCCTAGCCACGCGTGATTTCCTATTGACGTGTTTCTCTTACTGCTTCATTCTCAAGGTCATCATGAAGATCCAGACATGTGAAGGAAAGAAAAAAGTTCTCTACCTGCTCTTGTCACCTCATTGTGGTGTCTCTCTATTACTCCACTGTCATCTACACCTACATCAGGCCAACCTCCAGCTATTCTTTTGACAAGGACAAGATAGTAGCTGCTTTGTATACTCTTGTGACTCCAACTCTCAATCCCTTAGTTTATACCCTGAGGAATAAAGAAGTCAAGGTGGCCCTTAAGAAAGTGATTCCATATCTTGGGAGATAGGTTGCGACAGAGAGAACACTGACTGGGCTTACTATCAAACTTGAGTACCTGGTACATGTTTTCCTCCAGAAAAGTGATTTGGAATTAATTTGATAAGGTTTTGACAAAAAATGTAACTCACAGCTTTGTAACCTGTCTTATTTTCTCCTGCAGAGCAGGTAGACATGTTGAATTAATAAACTGAGGAACATTGTGATGAGGTGATATGAATAGATAATTTATAAAATCTTACAACACATCAAACATAACACTGTATTTACTCAAATATAAGATGACCGTGAATATAAGATGATTCTCCAATAATTAGAATCTAGATATAGAAAAATAATATATTTATTATACTTTTCTGGGTAGAAAAGCTAAGTATTGGCAGGGTGTCTTGAACTCCACCACCACTACCACAGGGGGGGGGGGGGGGGGGGGGAGGG
>NW_005843655.1:44050-45407 GCF_000455745.1 Alligator sinensis | reverse complement strand
GAAGACCCACAGCCTTTACCTGCAGGGGGGGGGGGGGAGGGGGGAGGAGGACATGTACCCTTGCCGTCTGCCCTGCCCGTTTCTTTCCCATCAAGCCTTCCCTCCCCTACTGCCATATGAATCTCCCCCACTCCAGCTACCAACAGTGTCTGGCCCTTTCCCCCCACCCCCAGTCTCTGCCTTTTTCCTTCTATGCTTCCCCAGTCTCTCACCCCACCTTCTTACTGTCAGATGCTGCTCAGGCTGCTCCATCCAGGAGCACAGCATCTGGAAGCTTGGCCATTGCCTGGCCATGCACCCATGTCAGCACTGCTGATGGCCAGGCAGGGGAAGGCATCTCCACGTGCTCTGTGACCAGGAGTGAAGCCTGCCTGAGCCAGGACTGAGCTGCACCTGGCAGTAGTGGCAAGGGAAGGGGGCAGGGAGAGGGAGTGGGAAGCAGAAGCCACAGAGCAGAAGCGGAGGTGAGGCAAGAGGCTGCTGTGAGTCTCACTCCTGCTCCAACCCAGGCTCAGGGCCAGAGTCAGAGCCACAACAGTCACCTGGCTCCCTCCTTTGGTTCATATGCTAATATAAGATGCAGGGCTTTTCCCCACCATGCTGTCTAGGGGACATACCTCATCTTATATTGGAGTACATGTGGTATGTGTGGGCTAAGTATATTTGTTAATTATATAACAGGTTGCATAAACACATTGTACTGTTACCAGTTAAAACCTATGCTGCTTATACATTTGCTCAGAGATGGGGAGGGGTCTGTGTGTTTCATTAGACTGGTTACTGTACAGCCACTCTAATTAAAATTACTGTACAGCCACTCTATTAAGCCCCCATTGCTTTTAAGTAACGCTCATTTGATGCCTCCAAGGCTATTTCAAAGTGTGGGGGACTTAGTACGCTGCAGTGTTGTAATTACACTCCAGACCAGGGGAGAGCAAAATGCAGCCCGTGGGCCAGATGTGGCCTGACAGGCCATTCTATCCAGCCTACGGGGCCCCTTAAAAAAAGTAGAAAATTAATATCTGGCTGCCCCTGGCTGCCTGTCATGCAGCCCTCTATGGTTTGCCAAAACTCAATAAGCAGCGCTCCACCCAAAATAATTGCCCGCCCCTGCTCCAGACTCAGTTAATCGAGTTTGCTCTGACCCATAACAATTAGAATGCTAACGAGCACATCTATAGGCACCCATTTTTTCCCCAGCCATCTGTTTTTCTTTAATATGATTATTGCAAAAGACTGTGATAAATTACATCAACCTGGTGCACCATTTTATTCCTCATCACTGACTACATAGAACCATTTTACACGTGCTCCGATGCATTCTGATTACACTCAATAGTTCGATAATTCTGAGCAT
>NW_005843655.1:21838-44040 GCF_000455745.1 Alligator sinensis | reverse complement strand
ATCTACATTTTGGGTACCAAGGTCTAAAAGTTGAATTAAATGTTCTGAGTCTGGTATCTAATTGCCTTATACAGATTACAGAGACAGTTAATCCACTGTAAAGTGACTGGGGGACCAACTGAGGAAGGATGCCTAAGCCAACCAATATGCAGCGCTAAAGAGATGAGTGCATCTCAACTCCTCTCTTTTGTCAGACTTGGGCACCTTGCTACATGACTTAGTTTGTTCCCTGTGACCCTGGGACCCTGAACCCTCTTTCTACATATAGATGTTAAAACTAGAACTAGGAGTCCAGACAACAGACATACCCTTTAAAATACAGCAACAAGAGGTGGTGGTGGTGGCATGCATATTCTACATCAAGGATTTGCAACCTTCTGCCACCACGGACCTCTTCTTGCAACCCAGCCCCTTCTGCAGACCACACCTTTACACCCCTCTCCTCGAGCAATCAGCAGATGTTGAGAAGGGAATAAATAGAAATAGCTGGTGCTAGGACCCTGTGGATGCTGGCTTTGCTGCAGCAAAGCAAAAAACTTCAGCCAGGCAGCAGAGGTTGTCTCCCAAGGGTCTTAGTGTTGCTGTGTTGAGTATGCAGCTGATTCCTGGAGCTGCAATGGGCTGAATCCAATCTCTTTACAAGCCAGATCAGGCCCATGGGCCATATTTTGCCAAACCCTGTTCTACATAACATCTTGCTTGTTAGAGCACTTGCCCAGGATATAGGATAACAGAGTTATAGGCTCTCCTTACCCTAAGGGTGTTCAAACTCACAACTTTCAGAAAAGTAATATAGCGATTAGGCTATAATTATGCTGTGATGGGGACCCTGTCCACCCACCTAGTTGAAGCTGGGCTACTGGACAGTCAAGAGAACAAGGTACATAGGGTTACAGAGACAGCCAAGTAGTGGAAACATGTCTCTGTAGCTTGAGGAGTGGGACACCCAGCATAGGCAAAACTGACCCTTCTGCACCCTGGGCTGTGGTGGAGTATGGAGCGGCACAGGCTGCTGGATACAACAAAGAAAATAAAAGCACAGAATTGAACACCCTGGCCATGGTTTTTAAAAAGTTGCGTCAGCTTCTTATGTGGTGCAAGTTATACTGATTTCGATAGAGCTGTGCCAATTTATATCAGAAGCCAAATTCTATTTGACCTTTTCTGCACAAATGCCATCGGCATTTTTTTTCAAAAATGCCTATTTTAGATTCTATTTCCAAACTAGATCTGTCCATAACCAGGAGGGGCGGGGAATGGAGGAAGAGGACCCTACCACATCTTATTTCAACAGCATAAAGCTCTGGGCAATAATCCTGGAAGTGAGACTAGGATTCTAGACTCCCCCTACCCAGAAGATTATAGATATGCAGCTATCCCTTCCCAGTTAAGCACTTTAACTACCAAGGCCATGGGCTGACCATTACATAAAGGAAATCTCCTCTCTCCTCTTATACTTGGCCCACTGGTAAATGAAGAGAATAAAAATGTTCTGGGCCAGGGAACAAGCAAGTCTGAGGAAGTGTCATTCAGTGATGGTAACACTTCTCTGAAAGAAGAGGGAGTCCTCGGTTCTGACCCCAAGCCCTGTCCTCATTAGCTTTTAAACACCTGGCATTTAAAATGAATTGGATCAAATGGATAGATAGTAGTGGGAAATCTTCATCTCATTGGGGTGGGGTGATGGGGAAGAGCTAAACTCACAGTAATCTTCCTTTCTAATCAGCATCCCGCTCACTGAGTCATGCTCCCTTCAGTTTACACTTCTCCTGACACTTGGACATCTTTCTCCCTTGGCCACCCAGTGGGACAGCTTCAAAAAGAGGCATGGCATCTAGCTCATGGCCAGATTGTTTGACCATTTAGGTTCAAAGTTGGAGATACAATTTTAAATTCCCTCTAGATAAGGGCCCCCTAGAATTTGGGTCTCCTACACCCTTGGCAAGTGCCCTAACCACTAGCCTTTTGAGGTAAAAGGTGTGAGGGCTCCAGCCTTTCTTTCTGGTGTATGCTATATAGAAATAGGAGCTAAAATCTGTGACACTCAGGCACTTAAAGATGAAATCAGATTTGGCCCCAGCTGTCTAGTTTTCATAGTTTCTAGGGTTGGAAGGGGCCTGAACAGATCATCAAGTCTGACCCCGCTATCAAATCTA
This sequence comes from Alligator sinensis, assembly GCF_000455745.1. Lineage (NCBI taxonomy): Eukaryota > Metazoa > Chordata > Crocodylia > Alligatoridae > Alligator > Alligator sinensis. The sequence goes on along the minus strand of NW_005843655.1, from coordinate 41,884 downwards.
GCCCTGTGCTGTCATGGGTAACTATGTCATACAACTCTTTGCATAAACAGATCAATCTCCATCCTGAAACAAGATCTATTTTTTTCAATACTCACCATCCTTATCGAGGGGCTATCGTGGAATTTCAGTGCTCTGTTGGTTAGGAACCTCCTGCTTTCTTGATTCAATTTATTCAGGTCCAGTTTGTACCCACTTGTACTTGTGCCTATGTTGCGCTTAATATCCAATAGTTATAGCTGTCCCTTCCTGACGTACCTATAATCAGAAACCACGTTCCCACTTTTGAACACTGTGACTGGAGCTGCATATGGTGTTCCAGATGCGGCCTTACCAGGCCCTTGACATCCGTACTCTCTCTCTCTCTTTGGGAATATCTCACCTAATATATCCTAGGATTGCATTTTTGCATTTGTCTTTTTCATGGTGACATTATATTGATGGCTCAAAGTCATTATATGATCAGCTAATACCCCAGGTCCTCTTGTTCCTCACTCACTTCCAGATGATGAGTTCCCTGAATATAGCAGGAAATATTTTTTATTGGACCCAAGTACACGATTCATCTCTTGTTCTCAGTGGATGCATCTACACGTGCACCCGACGACACAGTCTCAGCAGCGCATGGGTCACTTCCGACCCTCCTGTGGAGTAGCAACAAGGTACTGCACAGTGGCTCATTGCAGCAGCATCACAAATCATGACCGCCATCGCTACGGCTATGTAGCATCTTGTGCAGATTCACTCAATGTGAACAAGAGCAACAGGATGTTGAGGCAATTATGAGACAGAAAAGGTAGCAAATAGTCACTGAGCAGTGGTGACGTTCTGTTTAGGATTTTCAAAACAGCTGGAGGAGATTATATGCCCATTTCTCATAATAAGCATTCTATATCCCAGTAGTCATCTCTACCCAACTGAAGCATACAAGGATAATATTTTCAAAAGCTTGAAAGTGGCTTAAGGAGCACAGGTCCAACAATAAAAATCATTTAAACTTGTGGTAATAGTGGACAAATTTGTATTATATTCCTACTGCAAAAAAAAGAAAAAAGAAACATTTAAATACTTACTTCACATTGATATCAATTGGATTTATTTTCACAAGGAGCTTTTATGAAGCCGAGTAAGCCCCGACCTACATCATAAGTGCCTAAACACGTATCAGACTTCAGTGATGGGAACACTTCTCTGAAAGAAGAAGGAATCCTCGGTTCTGATTGCAAACCCTCCCCTCGTTAGCTTTTAAACACCTGGCATTTAAAATGAATTGGATCAAATGGATAGATAGTAGTGGGAAATCTTCATCTCATTGGGGTGGGGTGATGGGGAAGAGCTAAACTCACAGTAATCTTCCTTTCTAATCAGCATCCCGCTCACTGAGTCATGCTCCCTTCAGTTTACACTTCTCCTGACACTTGGACATCTTTCTCCCTTGGCCACCCAGTGGGACAGCTTCAAAAAGAGGCATGGCATCTAGCTCATGGCCAGATTGTTTGACCATTTAGGTTCAAAGTTGGAGATACAATTTTAAATTCCCTCTAGATAAGGGACCCCTAGAATTTGGGTCTCCTACACCCTTGGCAAGTGCCCTAACCACTAGCCTTTTGAGGTAAAAGGTGGGAGGGCGCCAGCCTTTCTTTCTGGTGTATGCTATATATAGACAGAAATAGGAGCTAAAATCTGTGACACTCAGGCACTTAAAGATGAAATCAGATTTGGCCCCAGCTGTCTAGTTTTCATAGTTTCATAGTTTCTAGGGTTGGAAGGGGCCTGAACAGATCATCAAGTCTGACCCCGCTATCAAATCTAGCCCTGTGCTGTCATGGGTAACTATGTCATACAACTCTTTGCATAAACAGACCAATCTCCATCCTGAAACAAGATCTATTTTTTTCAATACTCACCATCCTTATCGAGGAGCTATCGTGGAATTTCAGTGCTCTGTTGGTTAGGAACCTCCTGCTTTCTTGATTCAATTTATTCAGGTCCAGTTTGTACCCACTTGTACTTGTGCCTATGTTGCGCTTAATATCCAATAGTTATAGCTGTCCCTTCCTGACGTACCTATAATCAGAAACCACGTTCCCACTTTTGAACACTGTGACTGGAGCTGCATATGGTGTTCCAGATGCGGCCTTACCAGGCCCTTGACATCCGTACTCTCTCTCTCTCTTTGGGAATATCTCACCTAATATATCCTAGGATTGCGTTTTTGCAATTGTCTTTTTCATGGTGACATTATATTGATGGCTCAAAGTCATTATATGATCAGCTAATACCCCAGGTCCTCTTGTTCCTCACTCACTTCCAGATGATGAGTTCCCTGAATATAGCAGGAAATATTTTTTATTGGACCCAAGTACACGATTCACCTCTTGTTCTCAGTGGATGCATCTACACGTGCACCCGACGGCACAGTCTCAGCAGCGCACGGGTCACTTCCAACCCTCCCGTGGAGTAGCAACAAGGTACTGCACAGTGGCTCATTGCAGCAGCATCACAAATCATGACCGCCATTGCTACGGCTATGTAGCGTCTTGTGCAGATTCACTCAATGTGAACAAGAGCAACAGGATGTTGAGGCAATTATGAGACAGAAAGGGTAGCAAATAGTCACTGAGCAGTGGTGACGTTCTGTTTAGGATTTTCAAAACAGCTGGAGGAGATTATATGCCCATTTCTCGTAATAAGCATTCTATATCCCAGTAGTCATCTCTACCCAACTGAAGCATACAAGGATAATATTTTCAAAAGCTTGAAAGTGGTTTTGGAGCACAGGGCCAACAATAAAAATCAGTTAAACTTGTGGTAATAGTGGACAAATTTGTATTATATAGCCACTGCAAAAAAAAAAAAAAAATGAAACATTTAAATACTTCACATTGATATCAATTGGATTTATTTTCACAAGGAGCTTTTATGAAGCCGAGTAAGCCCCCACCTACATCGTAAGTGCCTGAACACGTATCAGATAACTTTGGCATTCAGTAATTTTTGAAACTCCCACCCCAATTTTCCTTTCTATTTTACAACACCATCGGTATCGCGGTTGTTTTTCCATATGACTGATCTCCTCCTCAACAAAGTTTTCCTTATTGCTGTTTTCACATCGTTATTCCTTAGAGTATAGATCAAAGGGTTTAGTAGTGGGGTAACGACACAATAGAAGACAGACACCACTTTGCCCAAGTCAAATTTATATTTGGCCGGGGGTCTGACATAAGTGAAGATAATTGTCCCATAATAGATGGTTACCACTGTGAGATGAGAGGCACATGTGGAGAAAGTTTTTTTCCGAGCTTTTGCAGACGACAGCTTTATAATAGTGGCCACAATGTTAACATAGGATGACATAGTAAGCAGGAAAGAACTCAAGATGACCACGGAGCTGCAAGTATACCCGACAGCTTCCTGCACATATGTGTCAGAGCAGGATAACTTGAAGATTGGGTCCGAGTCACAAAAGAAATGGTTGATTTTCTGAGGGCCACAGAATGATAGCTGGGAGATTAGGATTGTGGGAAGGAGCGGGGAAAGGAAGCCACAAACCCAAGAGCTGGCAGAAAGATGGAGGCACAACTTGGGGCTCATGATGGTGGCATAGTTGCAGATGGCCAAGTAGCGGTCATAAGCCATGACAGCAAGGAGGAAGCATTCAGTTGCTCCTAGGGAGAAGAAGAAGTAATACTGAGTCACACAGCCGCTTACGGTGATGGTGGTACTTCTGGACAAAAAGTTGGCCAGCAGCTTGGGCACAGTGACTGATGTGTACCAAATCTGCAGGAAAGAGAGGTTCCCCAGGAGGATATACATGGGGGTCTGAAGGAGGGGATCCGTCAGGACAATGCCAATAATGAGGAAATTCCCCATGAGTGACAGCATGTAGATGGACAAGAAAAGCATGAAGAGAAGGATCTTGATTTTCTGGGGGCTGCCAAATCCCAGGAAGATGAATTCTGTCACTGAAGTATGGTTTGTTTTCTCCATGGATTCCTGGACGCTAATCTGAAAAGGGTGGAAGAAGTCAATAGAGTCAGATGCCAATAGCAAACATTGCCTAGTCCCTGGAGTGGACATATTAGAGATGAACCTGCAGTGAAAGACCTGATCCAGATGCACCAAAGCTAAGTGGAAATATAGACTTAAAAATTTAATTTTCTGTCTGGCTTCCCTGTATGTACTGCTGAAAATCCCAAAGATGGTCATTTAAACATTGTGAATCCACTCAGAATCAGAAGAATTGAATTGTGAAAAACTTTATTCCATTTGGACAGCATATAAGGGGACCTAACAACTTCCATAAGTAAATAAATTCCAATTTCTGTGATTAGGATGCTCACCACATCAACCTTAAAAAAAAGGTCATGTAATATCCACATTAGAGAGCATCAGCAGTTCAATAAACAGGTTTCTTTGGTCTGAATTCTGAGTATACTCCTCAGACCTCACCCACAGCCATTTTTATAAAGCTATTTTTACATACCTATGGATACAGATGGGCACCAAACATGTTTTATTTTCCCTCCCAAAAAATCACCTAGGCAGGTGAAGTGGCTAATATCCACTGAAAATTAAAGTGAACTAGTGCCTAGTGAATTTTAAGTGCAGTTTCAAATTTCACTAGCCACCTGAGTGCTCATATTCAGGCAGCTCTGCACCTGAAAATACAACCCTCCCTTCTTTTACTGGGGGCAGGTTCTGCTGCTCGTACTCAGACAGAATAGCACATTGGTTTGTGAATGACCAAAATGAAAAGCTTCTGGACCACATAGTGTAAATAAGAGCTACGGTAACCATCCTTAGAACTTCCTCAGACCTCTGAATCATTCATTGAAATCCATGGGGTAAACTCTGCATTGCCTACTCAGACTTTGTTTTTCTTGTTAATATTTGTACTTTTGCTCCCTGAATTCCTTGCCATGTAAACATATTAAGGCCACAAAAATACCCAAGAGCACTGCTTTTAATAATAGCAATGAGACAGTTCCATTATGGAACATGATACCACACAGTCATATGCACAGGACACCACGCACAGACAACAGACACGTACAGAAACGCCAACACACCTACACACACACCATCCGTTACATGCAACCACCATTCTTTTTCTTTTGCAACACACACATAATCTTCATGCTCATATGTACAGGTCACCACACAGACAACAGACATGTACAGAGACACTAACACACAAACATACACTTATTCAAACACACACACAAACACACACCATCTGTTACATGCAACCATCATTTTTTTCCCTGTTGTAACACACACAATCTTTGTGCTCACTTTTTCCTAATATGGTGCAGGTCCTGTGCTGTGCTGAACATCTGCTGGAATGAGCTTTCCGAGCTTACCTCCAACTTCAATCTACAAGAACCAGATTCTGATACCTTTTATATTGAATGTCATCTCACTCTATGAATAATTCACCCCACTGATATCAGTGGGATCACTCATGGAATAAGCACTGTTCTGTTCAGGAAATCTAGCGTAATTCATCTGCCCCTGATCACACCTCTCAGTGAAACTATATATATGCAGCAGTACTGGAAGGATTGGGTACTATGGTACTTGCAAACTGAAATCTCCTGGAGTGAATGCTTAGGGAATCAATTTCTTCTTGTTATTCTCCCATAGGAGGCAGACAAGTCCATTGCCACAAAAAAAACTTCTCTGTTCTGCCATTGTCTTAACATAAATCCATCATAAATATATATATACATATTTAAAAACATTTGTTGTATAAATATAGACTGCTCATATAAGTCAAAATTTGCAGAATACATTCCAAGGATATTGGGCAGCAAGAGAGGATCTCAGTCCAGTAGGAGATGAATGGAAACAGCACTGATTCATTTCACACAAATCATATTACACCCTTGGCTGTTGGGTCACTAAAAAAACTGGGTTAGTTGGCATTATAGATGGATTTGGACTTCAGGAGTAGGGTAGTTAGAATCACTAGATAATTGGTGTGGAGGAAAATGGAGAGAGGCAGAGAGAGAGATGATTTAGAGTATGATTAGTCCATTTGCTTCCCCCGTGCCCTCCTAATTCTTCATCTCTTTCTCCCTTAATGGTAAAATACAACAGAAGTACACATTGTTTGCTGGATCCCCAGCCGATGTAAATCAGCATACTTCTATTGAAGTAGATGGAAATGCATATATTTACAGCAGCTGAGGATTTGACCTTGACACTCTATTCTAGTCTATTCTATATCCTATTCCACACCCATGACCATGGCATGTGTATATCCTTATACGTCTTTGTAGAACGAGAATGGAAATCAGCGTTTGGTAGGATCCTACCTTTCTGTCTCTTAGTTTGTACCTTTACCTAGATCCTTGACAAGCAGCTTCTGCTTTCTGATTTCCAGGGATCAAAAGGGAGATGTGGCATTTATTCTCGTTTGTTAGAGCAAGCTCTGGGGACGTTATCTCTGTCTAAATATAGAAACTACAGGATAGATGTAAACAGTGCCATATTGCATTCGGTGAAACAGCTTACTACATTTAGGTTAGCATCATTGTTACTTAAAAAAGACCTGCCAACTCAGATCAATGGAAACCAATTCCTTGATTGAAAAATGCTAGAAACAAAATAAAAAAACAAACAAACAAAAAAAAAAAAAAAAGGGAAAGGAAAGGTGGATCTGTGTCCCCAATACTGTGCCAAGCAGCAGGAGATCTGGGTTCAACTCCTGGATTAGCCATAGAATCCATGGCCATTCTTCCACAGGTCATACCTTTCAAATGATTCAAAAGCATTTCCCAGCTCTTAGAACCATTTTAATTAAATTACTCCAGCCTCCCCCCTCCCTGGGCACATGTATGAATGTCCATAATTACGTGGGTCTTGGTTGTAGCCATGTTGGTATAAGGACATAGGCAGACAAGGTTATTTGGGTAAATCAGTTATCTTCTATTAGACCAACTCAAATAGTTGGAGAAATTCTTTTTAGCAAGCTTTCAAGTATAAATACCCTTCATCAGGCTGAGGAAGCATCTGCAGTTGGTGCGCGCTCTTCCTGGATGCAACGAATAGTAATCATTCCACCCAGCAACTGCAGATGCTTCCCCAGCCTGACGAAGGGTATTTATGCCTGGAAGCTTCCTAAGAAGAATTTTTCCAACTGTTTGAGTTGGTCTAATAAAAGATATCTGATTTACCCAAAGAATCTTGTCTGCATAATTATCTGCTAAGTTAACATTTTTTCCACAGAATATTCACATGATAATATTTTCTTTCCTATTACTTTACTAATTCAACAAAGGCCATAGAGCTAAATTCTATTTCACTTTACACACCTAAATGTTAGTTGCCCACCTAACTTACGTGGCATATTTTGGTGTTTATGCAAAAGTTTGAGATTGTGTTTTGCCCTCTAGGGCATTTTCCTGTATATCTTCAGGAAGACCTGTTAGGGATAATGTGGAGGAAGAAGAGTGCCCAGTAACCCAGTGGTTAGGGCACTTGCCCATAGGAAGAAGAGATTGGGTTCCCAGCCCTTTAACTCATTAAAGGTTTGTACCTGCACCCCTGCCCCACTCCCACTTCCCAGCAAAGTACACTAAACACCAAGTTACAGTCATTAAATCAAATTCCTTTCCAGCCTTCCTGTTGAAGCAGCGTGTGGCACTATGCCCTGTTTATTAGATAAATATACTTAGAAGAAGGGAAGTTTCTATCCCATTAAGATCAAGGACCCAGGCTCGACTCAATGGTTATGTTCCATCCAAAGCTGTATCCACATCACTTACCCACATATCCTTTGCCCTCTTCTTCCTGGCTATACATATCTGCCTCTCTTGACAGCCCAATGGGCCAGTTTCACAAGGAGGGCCGGATCATCATCATCAGCAATCCCTTGATTCAAGGGTGATCTCTACCATAGCGAATTAATGGGTCTTGAGGTTGCTTCAGTGTCCAATCCCCAAGCCACAGATCTGCCCACAGAAGCTGCACATCTTACCTCAGGGGAGAGTAGGTTGTGGGCCAGAGTCCTCTCCTTTTCCTTCCTCTACTCTGTCTTCTCTGCTTTGAGGGCAAGATGTTTTACCTCAAAGCAGGCTGCCATTTGGTTGAAACTGAGGCACCATTGGAGTTGCTTAGTGGCTAACTTCTTCCAGCTCTTGATGTTAGCATCTATTTTCTTGAGGTATGCCTTCGGTGTGTCCTTGTAGTGTTTTCTCTGGCGTCCACAAGATCTCAGGTCACAAATAGGGCTGGGTAATACCCCAGTAATGAACTAGTGGCCAGAGTGCGGCCCAGCTGGGCATGTTTAGTGACCATGTGCATGCTAGTGCTTTGGCACTGAACCTGGAATAAAAATCCCGAAGTACATTTATATGCTAAAGTCTTGAGGTTGCTTCAGTGTCCAATCCCCAAGCCACAGATCTGCCCACAGAAGCTGCACATCTTACCTCAGGGGAGAGTAGGTTGTGGGCCAGAGTCCTCTCCTTTTCCTTCCTCTACTCTCTCTTCTCTGCTTTGAGGGCAAGATGTTTTACCTCAAAGCAGGCTGCCATTTGGTTGAAACTGAGGCACCATTGGAGTTGCTTAGTGGCTAACTTCTTCCAGCTCTTGATGTTAGCATCTATTTTCTTGAGGTATGCCTTCCGTGTGTCCTTGTAGTGTTTTCTCTGGCGTCCGCAAGATCGCAGGTCACAAATAGGGCTGGGTAATACCCGAGTAATGAACTAGTGGCCAGAGTGTGGCCCAACTGGGCATGTTTAGTGACCATGTGCATGCTAGTGCTTCGGCACTGAACCTGGAATAAAAATCCCAAAGTACATTTATATGCTAAAAATAACTTTTATGCAGCTGGGTTGCCTAAATGCTGCAGTTTCCTTTAAAGCGAGTAGAAGGAAACAGGATTTAATTAAAAAAGAATACTCATAATAACAGGGTAGGGCAGGAATGAAAACATATAAAGGAAAACCTGTCTACAATTTACCATATGCAAAATGGCAAAAATATTTGTAGGTTATATCTTTTATTGGATTAATTGCATGGATGGGATAGTTTTAGACAAGTCTTCAAATGAAGACAAAGTGCCCTGCATTTGAAAGTTTTTTTCTAAAATTAGTCCAACCATATAGTTGATCCAATAAAAGATAGATTTCACCTATTAGAATCCTTTCTTCTTTCATAGTTCCTGGCCTACATCACTCCAACACTACCACTATATGCAGAATATAATTTCTGAAATAGTAGTTTGGTTACAATGCCAAGAGTGAAATGTTAAGGTCAGAAAAAAACAGTTGACCCAAAACATGGATAAGATGTCCTCCTGCTCACTGCTTGTTGTGATTATTCTTAAAGTTAAGATGATGGCATGTTACCAAAGTAGGTGTTTTAATGTCCCCCACTGCCTGTCCCCTCCCAAGGGAAATGAGAGGGGTGGCATAGGAACACTAGTATCTAAGTCCACTTAGATGTCAAAAGGTGAATTAGATGTGGATCTTATAATACGCAAAAAGTCAGAAAGGACTTCAAGACAGAGTGGAGATTAGGACCTCATATTTACAAGGAAAAGATGTGAGAGCAAGGATTTCTTAGGATGGTATTTTTATTGTACCAATGATGTATTTGGAATAAAAAAGGTAGACAAGCTTTTCAATGCAAGGCATAGCTGTTCCAATAAAAGATATCCCCCTAAGAAATCCTTACCTTTTGGATAATTTCTGGACCAACACAGCTACAACATCAGTCTTACATTACCAAGGACAAGACTACAGGAATATGCGGGGTCATATAGTAACTCCAAAGGAAGAGTGCCCCTACTGACCAACTATATTGCTTGCTGCAACATAATTGCAAATAACATATGAGCACCAAATTTGATGTATAAGAGAGCACAACACCTAATTACCATCCATCTTTGTCACTGATGTACACTGGCCTCCAGCATACCAGCACTCATCCACTGAACAAAAAAGACTACAGGAATATGCAGGGTCATTTAGTAACTCCAAAGGAAGAGTGCCCCTACTGACCAACTACATTGCTTGCTGCAACATATTTTCAAATACCATATGAGCACCAAATTTGATGTATAAGAGAGCACAACACCTAATTACCATCCATCTTTGTCACTGATGTACACTGGCCTCCAGCATACCAGCACTCATGCACTGAACAAGCACTCATCAACTGAAGAGAGCATCCCATACTGAGTAGTATACAACGCCCCACACAACACAGTATTGAGAGGGAAGGCTACCACTGACTGAGTTGCACACTCTGCTCACTGCAACTGTTCTGATCATTTAACAACTCTCAAACTATGTCCCCTAAAGGTACTTTGATTAATGTGCAGACATGCAGATTGAAAATCCAGGTGGCATCACAAGAAATTCATGCAGAGTGTCTTCCGTGAGAAGGTTTTTCTCAGGGCCTTTTTCCTCTCTCTGTTCCTGAGACTATAGACCATGGGGTGTATCAGGGATCATTAACCCTAGCTTTGCTTTAACAGAGTTGTGGCTGAGTTATCAGGTAAAATAAATTAAAGAAATGTAATAGGGGTGGAATTTTAGCATCCTTTGTGCATAAATGGCTACAGCCACGCAAGTAGCCTTGTTGGCCCGTACATGAAGTTTGCAAGTCTATTAGGTGCCGTGTGGATGTGTAAGCATAAACACAAAGATGATATGTATGCTGCAGGCGTACTCCCTCGCTGGGTAGCTACACATCTATGCACAGAGTTGTGGCTGAGTTATCAGGTAAAATAAATTAAAGAAATGTAATAGGGGTGGAATTTTAGCATCCTTTGTGCATAAATGGCTACAGCCACGCAAGTAGCCTTGTTGGCCCGTACATGAAGTTTGCAAGTCTATTAGGTGCCGTGTGGATGTGTAAGCATAAACACAAAGATGATACGTATGCTGCAGGCGTACTCCCTCGTTGGGTAGCTACACATCTATGTATGCACTTACATGGCCATACATTCTGGAAACCCCAGGAGGAAGATGAGGCAGCTTCAATAGCTGGGTGGTTGAGCCACATGACTTGGAAATAGGGCACCCAGGTCTGGGTCTCCTCACCCAGAAGGTGTTTGAATCTGAAAGTCTCCATCTTTCAGTTCCAGTAGTCTGATCGCTGTGTCAGATTCAGCCTTACTTAATCTCTTCTCTCGTCCTCCTTTTGAAGTTGAGGCACTGTACCTTGGATTTAAGTCATTGGATAAAATGGAGGTTGAACATCAGTGAAGTTGCTTGCTGGTTGGCTCTATGGAGGCACGTAAAATTAAATAGGATTTAGCTCTTGCTATGTTCTGGAGCTTATATGTCAATCATACTTCATCTGTGAACTGCTTTCATTTTTGGTCTCGCCCTACATGAAATTTTTCTCTCATTAATCTGGTGGCAATTTCCACAGCTGCAATACTTGGGAACCTGAGGAGGGTGGAACAGGATCACACCTACGCACCTAAGTATACTTAATGACCTAGTAAGTCAAACAGGATCAGGCCCAACACAATCAGGGCACACCATAATGAGACACTGATTATGGTACGGACCTCAGGGATTATTCCAGTAGAAACTGTGCATGTGGAAGGAGAACCAACCAAGCCACTCTGTGAATAGGTTTCAATGGGATCAGAAATTCATCCAGGGGCAAATGTAGGTGAGGGTCGAGAGTGCAGTCATACTGTTGCATCCCCCTTTGATTCCTGGTCCACCCCAAGGTTAAAAACAACTGCCTGCCATTACCAGCAGCATTTCTATTCAGGCAGTGATGAGGGAGTCACTTGACTTTATGGCTCATTATAATCTATGTGATTTCTTCTAAACTCTTCCTTCCACAGACGTTATCAACCTTTTCTCCTGTTTTAATAGCCTTCATGTTCCACGAATTAAACTGATCTTTCTTCTGTAATTCTGCTGTCTGCTAGCTCCTCCTGGCAATGTAGCTCCTGTTTTACAAACCTGTTGACTGTTTTTAACTCTAATGAATAACTTTTACTCCGCTGTGGAAATAACTTCCTGTGAAGCTCAGGAAGGAGAGAGTTTATTTTTTAATCTAAGATTTTATGAATCTGAAAGAGATGTGCATTGACTTCTAAGGACTACAGAACTAAATAAGCAACACACTTGGATTATATTAGCCTAGTTTGTTGGGTTTTCTACACATAGTATTTGATATCGAAAATGAACGTGCAGTCCAATAAAGATGTATGTTTTTACTTTGATCTGAACCCAAATAACACATCCCTCAGCCCATCGCATTTTAATAAACCTTCTAGTTTCTCTCTACCTGGAAAAAATGTGTTGTGTTAAATGCGCTGAAAAAACACACCATCTGCACCCCCCTTTTCAAAATCCTAGCTAAGCTCATTAATGTATCCATAGGTGAACAGAGGGAGGGAGAGAGAGGAAGAAGTATGGGTCTAAAATGCTTCTTGGTTACATGGGTTCAAATTAGCTAGGCCTCTGATTTGTACCAATAAAAGCAGGCATGAAAGCAGACCATGTTGCTTGTGGCAGAGCACTGAGGTGCCCTGCTCCTAGAGAGGGGAAACTGCCGGGGAAAAGAGCCCTAGCAGGGAATAAGAGATGCTTTGCTGCCAGCAGCCAGAGAGGCAGGAGCTCCCTCAGCCAGGATGTGGGAAGAAGCCTGATCGCAAGTACAGTTCGTGGCAGCTCTGGAGGCTTGAGCAATGAGGTAAAGTTATAGCCAGGAGGCTTATGTTTCAGTTGTAGCCAAGAGGCTCGAGTTTCTGTTTGGTTTTGATGTTACACCAGTGGTTTGGGTGAGGCTCTAAGGGGTTGGAGGAGGCCTCATAGGGGACCCACAGCGGCGTGGGGACCCCGGCGTCAGTGAGGGCGCAGTATCCTCAAAGGGGCCTCACAGCAGAGTGTGAGGGCCCCAGCGCCAGTAAGGGTGCAGCTTACGGGGTGCTTAGACTCCAGCCCCAGAAAGGGGGCATTTGAGAAGCCCCAATGCAGGCATGGCAAGCCCCAGAAAGGGGGTGACATTATTGGAAAGCCCAAGTTGGGCACGGCGGGCCCCGGGGAGGGGAGGACCTTATTGAGAAGCCCAGTGTGGGTGTGGTGAGCCTAGAGAGGGGAGAGCCTTATCGAGAGGCCCCAGTGCGGGCATGGCGAGCCCCAGAGACGTAACTTTGCTGTTAAAAAAAACCTGACCCTAGAAACTATTAAAGTAAGAGCACAGCCATTTTGACAATGACTGTAAGACAGTATGGTGACTAATACCTTCTGTCCCCAGTGAAAATAGAGACTTAGTGCCTTTTTAGTCCTTCATGGCTTGGGTGTTTTCCAGCAATTACCTTGGAGGTGCACACAGGCCAATCCAATTCCAAGTTGATGTCAAGGGAATTTTTTTCTCTGTTTCAATATAAAACAGCTTGGGTTTTTCATGTGACAGACATTTTGCAGAAGTTCACTTGCAAGGGTCCATTGATGCAAGGAACATCTAATGGCCGTCCTAAAACCAATGACATGTTTCAACCATCATTCTGGAAATAATGGTCAATTATTGGTAAAGGAACATGATTTTTCTACTAAAGAAGCAGAAAGAAAGCATTGATATAGAATAGATCCATCTCCTATGCCCCATATCCTCACCCCAAAAAGAATTTGGATGTGAATACCTACAGATGTGTGGTCTTCATAAATTATTAGAAGGAAGGAGAGTATATGAGGCAAAGACTAAAACTTCTGCCTTTTTCACATGCATTTTGCAAGGCAGGCATTAAACTTCCATCTGTGATCTGCATGCAGAATTTTGGGCAAGTTTCTTCCTTTTTATCCTTGTCTTGACAATAACAAATACATATTAATGTGGCAGCTGACCCTGAAATCTCAGGATTTCTAAGCAACTTAAAATCTCAAAGAAGTCTATAATTTAATTGCATCCAGTCTTATGATTTTCCATCAGAAAGTATTCTGTCCCTGTTCTTTTCACTGTTTCTTAATAAAAGAAGTTTTCCGTGCTTTTGATTGTCCACAAGCCTTTTACTAATTTCTCCACAAGTACACAGGTATTGCATTAGTCTGTTTTGCAACATGGGGTGGTCCAAGTGGAACACAATATGCCAATATGGCATCCTTGCCTGACTTGTGTGCGATAGTATTGCAATATTACCATTTCATTCCCCATACTTTTCCATATTAAGGGAAACATTCATCTGCTGCTGAAAACAGGCACTACAAGAATTTATTTTTTACTTATATATGCACACGCACACACATACATGTTGCCCTTTCATCTCATCTTAGCTCTCCAGATTTGTTTCTGATAATGGTTACATAATGCTCCTTTTTTTAGCATCTTTTGCTTTGATCTCAACCCCTACCTCCACCAATTTCCTAAAGGAGTGCTGTTTGGCTTGTGTGAAATGTTGAACCATTCAATTTACTCGTAATACTCTACTCCTCATCTTCATGCTCCCACATGTGTCGACAGAAATACATATTTTATAAGCTTCTTTTATTCCTTGCTTCTGTGCTGATCATTGAAAATCTACATAGAGTTTAGAATGAGAATCTGAAAAATTAGTTTTGGATTAACACTCCACTCTATTGACATTTTATGACATTTGGATACTAGTCTTTCTTCTGATCCTTTGAAAACTCAAAAAATGTTTCTCCCTAAAATTTGTGGACAGACAGATAACTAACTCAATTGTTTTTATTTTCTCCTACGTTTTGGCTTCCTGTTTAAGTCATTGCAGCCTCTGTCTCTCTCTCTCTCTCTCTCTCTCTCAGATGTTGCCCTTTCATCTTGTATCTTAGCTCTCCAAATTTGTTTCTGATAATGGTTACATAATGCTCCTTTTTTTTAGCATCTTTTGCTTTGATCTCAACCCTTACCTCCACCAATTTCCTAAAGGAGTGCTGCTTGGCTTGTGTGAAATGTTGAACCATTCAATTTACTCATAATACTCTATGCCTCATCTTCATGCTCCCACATATGTCAACAGAAATAAATATTTTATAAGCTTCTTTTATTCCTTGCTTCTGTGCTGATCATTGAAAATCTACATAGAGTTTAAAATGAGAATCTTAAAAATGAGTTTTGGATTAACACTCCACTCTATTGATATGTTATGAAACTTGGATACCAGTCTTTCTTCTGATCCTTTGAAAACTCAAAAAATAATGATTCTCCCTAAAATTTGTGGACAGACCAATAACTAACTCAATTGTTTTTATTTTCTCCTACGTTTTGGCTTCCTGTTTAAGTCATTGCAGCCTCTGTGATTTATAATTATTTTTTTCTCACAAGTTCAAATATAACTATCAATGGAAAAAACAAACAAATGACTGAATTTATTCTCATGGGCTTTGATGACCCTATGCTCCAGATTCTACTTTTCTTAGTATTTTTGCTTATTTATTTAATTACCCAATTAAGAAATATTGGGATCATGGGAGTGATAAGGGGTGGCTCTCACGGATCATGGTAGTGATAAGGGTTGACTCTCACCTTCATACCCCCATGTACTTCCTTCTTTTTCATTTATCCTGTGTTGACATGTGTTATTCCTCAGTCACAGCACCAAAAATATGGCTAGATGTCCAATCTGAGCAGAAGACCATTTCTGTAAATGGCTGCTTTGCACAAATCGTTTTCTTTGTTTTGTCAGGCTGGACTAGATGGTTATGTATTCAGCAATGGCTTATGACCGATATGCTGCCATATGTCACCCTCCACTTTACTTGAGAATCATGAACAAGAAATTCTGTATTCAGTTTGTAGTTGGAGCATGGACAACTGGTTGCGTAGATGCCCTGATGAACACTCTACTTCTATTAAATGTTTGTTTTGGGGCCCCAATAAAATTAGTCACTTCACCTGTGAGATCCCCACACTATTATCTCTGTCCTGCACCGATACCTTCATCAATAAAATTATGCTTTTTGCTTCTGCAGTAATATTTGGGTTAAGCACCTTTCTATGCATCGCGGTTTCCTCTATCAACATCTCCACCATCCAAAGGATGAGCTCTTTAGAGGCCAGGCATAAAGCCATCTCTACCTGTAGCTCCCATCTGATTGTGGTAGCTTTATTCTATGTGACAGCCCTTTCCCAGTGTATAAAACCCAAGTCAGGTCTCCTCAGTGTTTCTGGATAAAGTGGTCTCCATCCAGTACAGCACCTTACCCCCATTGGGAGTCAAGGCAGTCGGCAGGGTAATTAACCCTCAGCAACCCTGGTTGCCAACAGACAAATGACGTCTTCTTGACATTGGTTACCTGCATGCTGTAGCTGGCTCTTGAAAAGCAAAATATCTTTCAGTGCCACGCATGCTGCTCAGCAAGGGAGATGCCTCTGTTTCTCTCTTTGGCTTCTATTTCCTGCTCCCTGAGAACCAGTTCCTTGCCCCTAATCAGAAAAATTGTAAAGATGCATAACACCTACAATGATTAACCATGAGAAAAGCATGAAAAGATGTAGGAGTTGTATCAAAGGTTCTAATTGATGCATTAACCTGCAAATTGTAATGTACAATGAAGTGTGCTCGACGTAACTGCTCGTAATATATAAAAAGGGTGAAACAGAAATTTGTCCTGGATTTGTTTTTAACCCTGCCCTGTTTTTGGCAAGTCTGATCACCTGGTTGATAGTATGAATAAAAGCTACACTGAGTTCATACTCATTACATAGTTGCTGTATGCTTATTTGAACCTTACCGTGGTAAGACCTGATAGGCTTGTGGAAACAAAATTCATAAGCATGCTTTGAAACCTGGCCCCTTCCTGTGCTCCCAATGGGATAGTAACTGTCCCACTGATGTTTACCTAGTTCGTCCAAAGAACAGTAATGCCAAGATCCAGAAAATAATGGATGAATGGGCAATATTCCAGTGTCCTCTCTTCCAGGGCAATATCTTCCCGACTTTACTATAGCCCTTTGCTTGTGTCTTCCTGTTCCTACTTCTCAAGGTGATGCCATGCAGGGCACTTAGGATGTGTTAAATGCACCTAAAATGCAAGTGTCCACATGTTCAAACAGTAAAGCATATGCTAAGTGCGCTCGTCCTGTAGCTAACTTACTACTTTGCATGCAAGGAGTATTTCCAAAATAGTCTTTAATAACACATGTTCAGCAACCATTGAACTGCTTCATGAAGGTAATACGAGCAATTCATGCTCCTCCAGCATCCCAGTATGCACCGTTCCCAACTCTTCCCAGTCCTGCTCCAAGAACCATTTAATCTCGCCATCCAAACACTACTGCCCAGGGGAATTACTGACCCCAAAGTGACACCCCACCCATCATGGACCATGTGGCACTACACAGTGCACCTAATGAAAGCCTCAAGGGTCACTGAAGCCTGCCACATTTGCTCAAGCATGCTGTTTGCACCTGAGATCACCTAGATGCATGAACTGAACCAAACCAGAGAATATCTTGCTCAGACCCTTTGAAGGAGGGCTGTAAATTGGTATTGTGGTGAGGTGCTAGGCCTCATTGCAATCTGAGATGAAGAGAACACCACTGCTAAGGGTGGGAAGGGCAGCCAACTAACCCAGATGGCCTACAAGTGTACTGCAGTCCAGGCAGTGGCTTGGGAGCACCAGTGGAATTGGCAGGAGATGTGTGCTAAAATCAGGTGCCTGAAATCTTAGTGTATCCAGGGCAGGGACACCAACAAGGTCTTGGGCATTTCAAGGGCCATGGTCCCTTTCCCCAAGGAGTTGTTCAGGATCCTTGAGGAAGACCACATCATTGCTCCTCACCACATCATTGCTCCTCACCACACTGCAGGTCACAGACTGGATGCAGTGCAACTACGATGACAAAAAATGACAATGAAGTTCCCTCTCTGCCTTCCCCCCAAAACAGACTACAGAAGAGCATGAGGGTGCTTGCTCAATGGACTTGTTCCCCACCCAGACCCTTATCCTGACACCAGGCCTAGACCCAGGACATAGACTGGGGACAGCTCAGATAAGGTTATCATCAAGGATCACCTGCAAACCACTCCTTTGGGCCTGGCTCACCCACAAAGTTGAGCTTCCCTTTCTCTCCTGGCCATCAGAAATTCACCCCTGCTAGAGCTCCTGACTCCAGGCTGTCCCCTATCCATCTTCCTAGCCCAACCCTGGAAGGATGTGTGGCTCCTATTCTGTGCCTATATCCTTAAAGGTACTTTGACCCCTTTCTATGTAATATGAGGAGGGGTCTTCTATCACACTGCCACTTGGATGTAGTGGCATTGACAGACTACCTCTCCTGTCAGGAGGAGGAGGTAGAAAAGATGCTTTCATGTCTTCTTCAACTGCTCCTGGCTGTGACTATTCCTTGCCAGCCTGAACGCCCTCTTTAGTGTGCTGGACTTGTGTGAGATAATGTACTTATTTGTGTGTTGTGTACCAAAAAGCTGAGGTGCATGTGATTTGCCTGGCAGATTTCCTAGCGGACCATGCCAAAATGTTGCTTCTGAAGAGCCACAAGGACTAGCTAACAGGGACTATTTTTGACAAGACCCACTACCTCTTTCAGTTCTTGGCCTGGGCAAGTCTCTCCTTTTGTTTGAACACATCACCCTCCAACAAAGCACAGCCCGCTTGTGTCATGTTGGGCCATCAAGAAGTGATTTTGTATGATGAAAAGTGGTGGGATCAACCTAAAAATTATGATCTCATGAATGGTATTGTGGGGACATTAATCTTGGGACATTTTTGTTTTGAGACAAACTCAGGCACAACTGTGCTGGGACAAGTGTGATGTCTGTTCCTTGCATTAATGTCAGAAGGAAATGCTGACGTTAACTTTCATTAGCCACCTGCTTGATACAGGCCGTGGTATTACATCCAATGATTCCTGCACCAAGCTTAGTATCTTGTAGGTGATATAAAGACCCACTTAACCTTCTCTTTTGGAAACTAAATAGATTGTGTTACTTTATTTCACCTCATCCCATAAGGCATGTTTTCTAGGCAGCTTCCATATTTTCTACTTACTCTCTTACAAAGTTGATTGGCACCAAATGTTCCTTACCATAGACAAACCTTACACTGACTCACTTGTTAAATTGGATAAACATCAGGGATCATGTCCCAAGTGTGATCAAAGGTTGCATCTATGTTCTCCTGGTGTAGGGTAGTCAACCTTTTAAAAAATAGCCTAAGGTTCTTTCTTGATCTCATTATTTACCAGGTCTGTCTGCTAGACCCACCTAAACTGATACCTCTTTCTATTTACTATGCTTTGCCTCTTTGGAGTTGGCTTCACTTACTGTCCTTTCCTAAGAGTGGCAGGTAGATGTATGTGTACGTGTCCAAAACCCTTTAGGATATGTTGAAAACCTCGGGGTAAGATTCTGGTGAGTTTGAACAATTTGTAGATAATCATTTCTTTCATATTTTATTGCATCTTCCATTTTCCTACTTTGTGCTTTGCTTGTGTCATTTATACTTGTGCAAAAGGTATGCAGACTGCGAGCAAAGCATTTCCATTCAGATTTGGCAGGACTTTATGCATGTTTTGTACTCGCTTTTGGTTTTATTTTACCAGTGAGAATGATTAACCATATAAACAAACTCAATAGAGAAGGGGTAAATTCACCCTATCTGGCTGCCTTGTATAGAGTGATGGTTCATGCCAACAGAAGTCACTGGCTTCACTCTAGATGTTCAAGGGTGAAGTTATCTGGCCAGTTCTATAAAGGAGATTGGACTAGATAATCTCATCAACTTCTCTGACCTTAAAATCAATGTGTGAGATCCACGTGCCAGATTTCCCACTAGTATAAATCAATGCTGTCGATTTTCAGCATAGCTCCAAATATTCTTTAAAAAAAAAACCCCAACCTTTATTTTGTCAAATCTCTGGATTGTTTGACCTTTCACCAAATATTTTCTCAAGCCTTACTATGAAAAACAATAATCTACTCTATGAATAAATACATTATTTTATGCAGGTAGTCTGACAAAAGAAAAAACAATATGTATCATTCAGAAATAAGGTATTCAGTGGGCTTTGATAGAAAGCATGCCAGTCTCTGCTGAGATTTGTTTGTGGCATGGGAAGGTGAAGCAGTTTTTTGGGGTTTTTTTG
>NW_005843655.1:16501-21705 GCF_000455745.1 Alligator sinensis | reverse complement strand
GCAGTGTGTTACAGCTGCAAAGATAAATAAGGAATACCTAGAAGATGGTATTTCATTGCCCTTTGGTCATCTAACTAACTTCATTTCTTTTTCTTCTTCATTTAAGCACATTTCTGGCACTTAGGTGTGCATGTACGTAGTTGTCAAGGATTTTGGAGTTTATGTTCAGGAATGTAATCTCAACCTCTAAGTCAAGTCCCAAAAACAAAATGGGGAGGGAGGAGGGCTATCCTATGTTTTAGCCCCAATAGCTGAGTGGTTAGATCACTTGCCTGGGAAGGTGAAGACAGCTTTGAGGTTCCCCTTCACCCAGAAAGAACTTGAAACCGTAGCCCTGTGGTTTTCTAGCATAGCGCGCAGGTCAGGAATTGCTCATTTGTCTTTTGAGCACTCTTTCTGAAGCTGAGGTGTACTGTCCTTTGTATTTAATTGGCATTGGGGGTGGAAAACAAGGGTTGAGGACAGCACAGATGGAAAGCTTCAGATTCACTGAGAGGAAGGCATCAAGACTAGAGCCAAGACCTCCATTTTATTTTTATAGATCAGCATCTAAGACATGGAGTTGCACCCTCTTCATACCCGTACATGAACATTCAATTTAGGGTTTGGGTTTTTTTTTTTTTTAATTTTACCTTTTATATTTTCACAGGTCAATGCCAATTGAATGAATTTCAATGAAGAACAAAACCTTTGTCAACTACTTTGTTCTCTTGGGGATTTCCAATAATCCATATGCCCAGGTTTTCCTCTTCCTGGTCTTCTTAGTTATCTATCTGCAAACCCTGCTAGGGAATGTGGTGATCATGGTGGCAATAAGGAATGATCCTCATCTTCAAACCCCCATGTACTTTTTCCTGTTCCACTTGTCCTTCCTGGACCTCTGCTATTCCTCAGTCACCGTCCCAGACATGCTGCGAAACATCCTAACAGGAAAGAAAACGATTTCCCTCCCTGGTTGCATTACACAGATGAGCTTCATTCTTCTGATGGGCTGCACAGAAGCTTTCATGCTCTCAGCAATGGCTTATGACCGATACGTTGCCGTATGTGTCCCGCTGCATTATGTGAGGATCATGGATAAGCGATTGTGTGGACAATTGGTGGGTGGTGCATGGTTAATTAGTGCATTCTTTTCCCTGGTAAACACTGTTCCTGTGTTATTTCTACACTTTTGTGGGACCAACAAAATCAATGGTTTAAGCTGTGAGCTCCCATCCCTTTTAGCACTGTCCTGCATGGAGACCATGGTCAGCCAAATGGTGTTTCTCATTTCATTTCTACTTCTAGCTTTTCTCTCATTCTCCATCACCTTGGTCTCGTATATCTACATTATCTGCACTATCTTGAAGATACGGTCCACAGCTGGTAGACATAAAGCTTTCTCCACCTGCAGCTCCCACATAACCGTGGTGGTTTTGTATTATGTAACTGGGTTGTTCCGTTATTTTAGACCCGGCTCAGTTCCTTTGGTGGCTCTAGACAGACTGTTCTCCATCCAGTATAGTGTCTTAACCCCCATGTTCAATCCCATCATCTACAGCCTGAAAAACAGAGAAGTGAAAAGAGCTCTGAGGAAAATACTGGGGAAAATGAAAGGCAAACACGTGTCATAAGATTGACTTTTCAAGACAAGGTTTTAGATTAACCTGGCATAGACATTTAAGAGTGGCACCTTGATTTCAGTTAATAAATGGTCAGGTACTTGGGCTCTAATACATTTTGGGGGCTGTGGCTCCCAATACAACCTTTTCAGAGGGAATAGATGCAAAGAGATGCGTGGGCAGACAGTAAATGAACTCCAAGTATCACTCAATTAATCTGTCAACAGCAGTTGTATCAAATAGTTACCAGCCAAATTGGAAAAAGCATTATAGCACTGTACAGGTTCAACGGAAGAGAGGGAGAGCATGCCTACTGTTTCTTCAGGGCTTCCCAGGCTGTAGCTCTTGAGCACTGCCTGAAAACCTACCCCCGCCCTGCATGTACCAATTCTGGAGATGGGATGTGGAACCTTTCCAGGGCTATTCCTACAACGCTCAGAGAGGGTTCATTGTCTTTTTCAGGTTTGACGTATCTAGACTGGAAGAGGGTACGAAGGCATGCTTGATTGCAGCTATTCCTGTCATCAAGGGTGCAAAACAAACATCCTTTTTGTGCCACAATAAAATGCCTATTCCAGCACAAGCTGCAAATGAATGTCCATGCCCCTTGCTCTGCTTGCCAAAAATTTGTTTGTGTAACCAAACTAGTCACAATTTGCAATACCTTATGATGAGGAAGAGTGTCTGATTGCTTATTGTGTGCTCAGGGAATCCCCCTGCAGAAGGTTCATGGGGTGCACATTTCGCTTTGCTGTACCCTGACCTAGGACACATGTCTGCAAGTCAGGGAACCAACATGGGCATTGCCTCACAGCTGATGCAGTACACATCTATGTGTTGCCCTGTAGGGTCAGGCCAGCTCTCAGGATCTCAATATTGCACTGTTAGACAAGAAGGTGCGACACAATTGCACATATAGAAACACACAGATCAATTAGGTGCATACACACACATGCTACCAGATCAGGCACATGCATACCTATCACCAATTCAAGCACATACACTATACACCCCAAAAGTTAGACCCAGATCACTAATTCATATATCATGCACACAATGACATATATACACATACACAAATATGTACATAAACACACACATGTGTACATACACATATATATACACACACACGCACATATATATATATATATATATACACACACACACACATATATATCATGCACACAATGACACACACATATACATACATTCACACACATACATCAACACGCATATATATATATATATATATATATACACACACATACACACGCATATATACACACATATATATATATATACACACACACACTGGAGCAACACCGCTGTATGATGACATGTGGACACACCCTAAGGGAACAGAGCACTGAAGACCTCGTTCCTCAGTCTGTTCTAATGCTTTGCCAATCCCAGGATTTATTGTTCTGCAATTAAAGAGAACCAAAGCAACAGAAAATAACAAGATGGAAATAGTGACACATATACCTGAGCATGGAGAATTACAGGGCATAAAAGTTAAGAGAAAAGATACTGGGTCACCTATATCAGAGGCACTGTTACGTGTAAAATGCAGGCAGATCTTAAAGGTACTCACAACACCACCTAAGCTACAAAACTGAGCCAGCACACCTGTGTAACTCATTTCCTAAATGTGACTACAGATCTCACTGATTTTTTAGATGCCTGAATATTTTAACTTGGCTCCCAGATGGTACGTATCCTGGCCCAGAAGCAGGATGCAATAAATAAAAGGTGATGAAACTAAACAACCAAAATAAAACTTTCTGGCTTGAAAGTACATGAATCCAGGATGGCTTATTTTTAGTTCTACACAAAGATATACTTTTGAAGAAATGTACATATTGCAAAACATTATGTCTTTAAGAGAAGACATTTTTATAAAAAATATCTTTCCAGGCTTAACTTGTAAGCCCCACAGCAGAGCATCCGTATTTCCCAGCAACACCAGACTTACAATCCCACCATTGCACCCAGACTTTGTTGTTTTAAAGAAAAAACACCTGGAGGAGGGATAACTCAGTAAACCCCACTGTTGATACCCCCAAAAATGCATTTTACGTATGTGAGTGCCTCTTGAATTAGGGTCAGGGGACCCAACAAAGTGTGATGAGCAAATGCATAGTGAGAAGCATCCCTTGCCCAAAGAGCTTAAAGATCTCGTATCCAACTGACAAAGACCAATGACACAAAGTGAAGGTAACAGGAAGATGGGATTGGCCTATTGTGGCACAGAGATGATTGTACATCTGAGGGAGGAGACCATAGAAATCAGCTTATCATGGCAGGCTGAACTCAGTGTAGATTCCTTCCAGACAAGGTGACTCTTGGGATCCTGCCTATGTTTATGTCATAGATACCAGTCAAGAGGAAAGGAAGATAGACGAACTGAGATAGATCAGTAGTGGGAAAAGAAGCGAGGAGCCCAGGCACTGGAGGATCTGTCTCAAGCTGAGAAAAATGTCCCAAAGACCATTGCTGTAAGTGTGTTATTGCAATTAGCTGCAGTTGGTTGGTAACAAGGGGGTGTGTGGTCTATTTGAGCACCTAAAAAAGACACACAGATGGGAATCTATCAACATTTTAATAGCAAGGTATTCAAAATTCTTTAGCTCATCAAAGGAAAAAATGAAAGAAAAGAAAACAGTTCCCTTTAGAAAATCTGAGCTTGCTCCCAAGAACCCACATATCTCAGTGTCTTTAGAACTAGACATTTTCGATCAAAAGCTCCTGGAGACTGCAGGTTTAAACCAAATAATCCTCTCACCCATACATTTGATTTTTAGTTCTACACAAAGATATGCTTTTGAAGAAATCTACATATTGCAAAACATTGTGTCTTTAAGAGAAGACGTTTTTATAAAAAATATCTTTCCAGGCTTAACTTCTAAGCCCCACAGCAGAGCATCCATATTTCCCAGCAACACCAGACTTACAATCCCACCATTGCACCCAGACTTTGTTGTTTTAAAGAAAAAACACCTGGAGGAGGGATAACTCAGTAAACCCTGCTGTTGATTCCCCCCAAAATGCATTTTACATATGTGAGTGCCTCTCAAATTAGAGTCAGGGGACCCAACAAAGTGTGATGAGCAAATGCATAGTGAGAAGCATCCCTTGCCCAAAGAGCTTAAAGATCTCGTATCCAACTGACAAAGACCAATGACACAAAGTGAAGGTAACAGGAAGATGGGATTGGCCTATTGTGGCACAGAGATGATTGTCCATCTGAGGGAGGGGACCATATAAATCAGCTTATCGTGGCAGGCTGAACTCAGTGTAGATTCCTTCCAGGCAAGGTGACTCTTGGGATCCTGCCTATGTTTATGTCATAGATACCAGTCAAGAGGAAAGGAAGATAGACAAACACCAGCAGTACACCACAGGTAAGCAATAAGCAGGTAAGCAATAAGGGGCCCTTTGGGCATCAGAGCCGGGGGGCAACAAAGGCACCAGTCACAGGGTCTAGTGCCTATACACTAATGCTAGGAGCATGGGGAGCAAGCAGGATGAACTAGCACTCCTGCTTGCAGAAAACACCTACGACTTAGTAGGGCTAACAGAAACCTGGTGGGATTCTTCCCA
>NW_005843655.1:10107-13956 GCF_000455745.1 Alligator sinensis | reverse complement strand
CAGGGGAGGTGGTGCTCTCCCCTCCCCTGGGGGTCTTCAAGAGGAGGTTGGATATGCATCTAGCTGGGGTCATCCAAACCCAGCCCTCTTTCCTGCCTATGCAGGGGGTTGGACTCGATGATCTACTGAATTCCCTTCCAACCCTAGCATCTATGGATCTATGAACCTTGCTGGGGTTGTTTGACCCCAGTACTCTCTCCTGCCATGGCAGGGGGTCGGACTTGATGATCTGCTCTGGTCCCTTTCGACCCTACCAACTTTGAAATTATGAAACTATGAGGATACATTAGCATTATTGACCAGCACCTGTTGCCATCACAAGTGCTGTGTTCAGTGAGCCTGAGGCCCTGCCTGTGAGCCCCCCAGGGTAGGCAGCCCCAGCTGCAGCCGGCCTACCAGCAGCGTGATGTGGATGGGCACATGCCACAACCCAAGGGTCCTCTCGGGGTCTGCGGCCCCCTCCACACCCCCAGCTACTCAGAGGCCGCCACCCAGACGGAGTCCATTTTTCCGGGCTCCACGCAGACAGACGAAGCCTCTGGCCTGTCACTTTTTCAGGCTCTGGGGCCCGGGAGCAGGGCCACCTCCCCTTGTAAGGTCTGCTCCCTACTGGGGTCTCTGGCATGCCAGCTGGAGGAGCTTCCACCCGCAGTCCAGAGACTCCGTGCCATCAGGGACCGCGAGGAGGAGATTGACTCCTACTGCCAGGCCCTACTCCCCCGGGAGATACAAGGTAGACCACGGTCGCCCTCCAGGACAAAGGAGGAATCAAGGACCTCCCTTACTGTCCAGCCAAGGGGATAGACCAAGGTGGTCAAGGGCCACAAGGCCTGCTGCACCAAGGCCCCTGTCTTGCTGGAGCCTTGCAACAGGTACAAACCTCTTCCAGCCCCAGCAGAGCCTGCTGAGTTGCCAGCTCCTGCAGCCAACACAGGCTGTACAGTAGCTACTGCCCCTGCTTTCCCCAAAACAAAACGTAAAGTTTTTGTCATGGGAGACTCCATCCTGAGGAGGACTGAGTGGGCAGTCTGCCACCCTGACCCCTTAGCCTGGGAAGTTTACTGC
Organism: Alligator sinensis; assembly: GCF_000455745.1. NCBI lineage: Eukaryota > Metazoa > Chordata > Crocodylia > Alligatoridae > Alligator > Alligator sinensis. Next base: position 12,891 of record NW_005843655.1, on the reverse strand, counting down.
TTCCCGGGAGCCCAAATCCGAGACATTGTGGAGAAGATCCCCAAGCTCCTCTGGTCCACTGACCACTACCCTATGCTCCTTACCCATGTGGGCACAAGTGACATGGCTCAGAGAGTTCCCAGCTGGGTCATGAAGCACTACAGGGATCTGGGAGCAGGATCTGGGGGTGCAGGTGGTGTTTTATTTGATCCTCCGAGTCTCAGGCTATGGGCTGAGGAGGGAGAGGAGGATCCAGGGAGTAAACCAAAGACTGCGGCGCTGGTATCATTGGGAAGGCTTTGGCTTCTGTAACCACAGTCCACTCTTTGGTGACAGAGGTAGTGAGCTGCTGGCAAGGAACGGCCTCCACTTCTCTCAGCTGGGGAGGAGGCTCTTCTCAGCCAGACTGGCTGACCTGCTCCATCGGGCTTTAAACTAAGCCCACCCGGGGATGGGGGGATTACTGCCAATGCTGGCCTGCTGAGCAACCTTTTCAAAGCCAGCAGGCCAAGGCACTAAAGAGAACCGACCCCTGCCCCAGCCCTGGAATGAACTGTAGGCAAGGCTAGGGCCCCCAAGGGGACACTTGCATGCCTATACACAAATGCCAGGAGCTTGGGGAATAAACAGGAGGAACTTGTCCTCCTGCTAAATGCATATAACCATGATGTCATAGGTATAACAGAGACCTGTTGGGACTCCACCCATGACTGGGCCAAAGGTATAGATGGCTATACCCTGTACAGGAGGGATAGAGTGGACAAAAGGGGCGAGGGTGTAGATCTCTATGTTAAGGAAAGCTACGCATCCCTGCAAGGTGACATTGGCACCCACGGTAGAAGACTTGATACCCTCTTGGTCAAAATCCATGGGGAACATAAACAGGGGACACTATGGTAGGAGTCTACTACAGACCCCTTACCCAGGGTCAAGAGTTTGACCAGGAGTTTGCCTGGGAATTGGCTGAAGCCATGCGCTCCCAGTATATGGTTGTCATGGGAGACTTTAACTACCCAGACATCTCCTGGGAGAAGTACTCAACCAAAGCTGAGTGGTTGCAAAGCTTTCTCTCATGCATGGATGACCTCTATCTGACTCAGGAAGTCTATGGGCTAACAAGAGGTAAAGTGCTGCTCGACCTGGTACTGGCAACTGGAGATGACCTAATCAGTGACCTAACGATCGAAGGGAAGCTGGGTGACAGTGACCATGAGCTGATCACCTTCACCATCTGTCATAAAGCTGGCAAGTCAGTCAGTAATACAGTAGTCCTTGACAAGCTCAGGAGGCTTGTCAGGGAGGCGTTAAAGGGCCACAACTCAAAGGGGAGGGGAGTTCAGGACAAGTGGTTGCTCCTCAAGGGAGCAATCCTGGATGCACAAGCAAAGTCTATCCTTTCTCAAAGGAAAGGCAGCAAAAGGGCACAGCAGCCCCCTTGGCTCTCCAGGGAACTAGTGGACCTCCTGCATCTTAAAAGAAAGACCTACAAAGAATGGAGGACTGGAACCACCACCAAGGAGAAATACTCTGCTCTGGTCTGGACCTGCAGAGAGCAAACCAGGGAAGCCAAGGTTGCGATGATACTTGTAGCTAGCTGGAGTTCCAAGGACAATAAAAAGTCCTTTTTTAGATACGTGAGGAGCTAGAGGAAAAGCAGGGGCAACGTTGGACTCCAGCTAAACCAAATGGGGCAACTGAAAACCGATGCCCATGAAAAAGCAATCTTGCTAAATGCATACTTTCTATCAGTTTTTCACCAGTCCCATGGGACACCCCTGCCCACTGTGGGTCAGGGATGCCCGGGTGAGAGAAATTCCTTACCATCCATCAAAGCTGACCTTGTGAAGGAACACCTGGACAGGATGGATACCTTCAAGTCAGCCAGCCCTGACAGTTTACACTCAAGGAGCTGGCAGACATCATAGCCCAGCCCCTGGCATGGATCTTCAAGAACTCTTGGCGCTCTGGTGAAGTGCCCAAGGACTGGAAGGAGGCCAATGTGGTGCCTATCTTCAAGAAAGGGAGGAAAGTAGATCCGGGAAACTACAGGCCCATCAGCCTGACCTTAATCCTGGGGAAGATCTTGGAAAAAAAATTATTAAAGAGACCATTCTTGACAAACTGGCTGATGACAACATCCTGAGGGACAGTCATCACAGGTTTGTTGCGGGTAGGTCTTGCCTGACGAATCTCATCTCCGCCTATGACCAGGTGACATATCACCTGGACAAGGGAGAAGAGATTAACATCATATATCTTGATTTTAAAAAAGTCTTTGATCTGGTATCCAAAACTGCCTAACTGCGGCCTCAAACTCACCACGATCTGCTGGCTGGAAAATTGGCTCTGTGGCAGGACCCAGACGGTGGTGGTGGATGAAAGTCAATCTTCGTGGTGCGCCGTGACCAGCGGGGTCCCTCAAGGCTCTGTCCTAGGGCCTATACTGTTTAACATCTTCATCAATGATGTAGACACTAGTGTCAGAAGCAGGCTGGCCAAGTTCGCCAATGACGCCATACTTTGGGGTAAAGCATCCAAACCTGAGGACAGGAAGGCGATCCAGGCTGACCTTGACAGGCTTATGAAATGGTTGAATGAGAACCTGATGGTGTTCAACACTGAAAAATGTGAGGTTCTCCACCTTGGGAAGAAAAACCTGCAGCATGCTTATAGGCTTGGCAGTGCTATGCTGGTTAGCATTATGGATGAAAGGGACTTTGGGAGTCATGATTGACTACTGTCTCAGGTGCCTGTGGAGGGTCAGGGATTGAGAGTGTGGTCGGGGGGAGAAAGGTAAGAAAAGGT
>NW_005843655.1:5321-8998 GCF_000455745.1 Alligator sinensis | reverse complement strand
GGATCCTCACGGACCCAGTGCATTTGAAGCAGGCAACGGAGATCTGATCAATCTCTAGCCTCTCCCCGTCGCCGATAGAATTCCTAGACGTACCCCTCCCGCGCGCTACGAACCGGACCCACGGAGCCTAGCAAACTTCGTGCGGGTCCTTGATGGACGACTCCAGAGCTCTTCTACCCGGGTTCGAGTCCTGCAGATTTATTTTCCCGTCGCCGGAATCCTAGGCGACGTACCCTCCTGTTCTGCAGGTTCGAGTTTTTGTTTTCTTTTCTCTTTCTGTAACTGCAACTTAATCAAGCTTTCCAGCCTACACCATTGCCATCTCAGTGTAAGTAAACAATCTTTTAAACTACCGATATGCGTCCGTGCCTAATTCCAGAGCGAAGGCCTTCCCTCTCCACCCCCGCGTGCCCGGGCTGCTGGCCACAGCCCGCGTGCAGCGCGAAAAAGGGCTTGGGGCGCTCCCGGCCCGCACAACTGGGACAACAGAGCCAGATAGAGAAGCTCAGGGCCTTCTCAGAGATCCCATGACTTGTGTTGTGAGGGAGATTAAACCAGAGCACAGCTCTGCTGTTCTGCTAACATCTGTACAGCTCAGACTGTTTACATCTGGGCTTTTCCTTCTGAGCTGTGCAGGACTCCAGGGAATGAGTCCCAGGAGCCTTTGGAAGAAAACAGCTGAATAATTGCATCTTGCTACAAGGCAGGGTTGAGGTCAGCTGCACACTCAGAAACCAGGTTGGATTTACTGCAGTCGTTCAGTGACAAAGGGAGCAGAGTAAGACCTCTAAGTGAGCTGTGCTTTTGGGGATCTCGACTAGTGGTCGGTGCAGAGGAGATCTGAGAGATCAACTGGACAAGAGCAAAGGATTTCTGCAGGGTATGCCTGGATATGACACAAGATCAAGACATTTCCACAAAAACAATTTCAGTAAGTTTTCCGTATCAATGAAGTGTCCTGTCTTGGTAAGATGCAGAAGAGATTTAAGAGCATTAAAGTTGGAAAACCTGGCTACACAAATCATTCTGCATTTTATGTATAATAGATTCAAAGCTACAAGAATGAATGAAGATATTTTCAATGTTTTTGCTATTAATTCAGATTATTGGGTGTGAGGTGGGAGGGAGCAAGGGGTTGGAATGGGGCCTTTAAGGAATGTATCTTTTTATATAATATATTTTATTTCACATATGTTTGTTTCCAGCGTACATTTTCTAGATGATATCAATTGAAAACCATAGACTTTCAGATTTAAAGCAAAAAAAAAAAAAAAAGATTATCCATAGGGCAAAACATGGCAGATATACATTCTTACCATGAAATTTGGAGACCTTATTAATGGGAATATCAAAGCCACTGTACTTGTAACTCTCCTCCTTACCACTGCCCTTGTTCTGCTATACCCAGGACTTGCACGGTGCCCTGGGAAGGAAGATGCCCAACTGCACCACTGTAACCGAGTTCCTCCTCCTGGGCTTTTCTGACACTCGGGAGCTTCAGATCTTACACTTTGTCATCTTTTTCGCAGCGTACCTGGCAGCTCTGGTGGGGAACCTCCTTGTTATCACTGTTGTAACTATGGACTATATTTGTCCATCCTTGACCTTGTGTCCATTTCTGTCATTGTCTCCAAGTCCATGGCCAATTCTCTCTCAAACACCAGGACAATTTCGCATGCTGGATGTGTGTCCCAGGTCACTCTCTTCTTCCTCTGTTGTGCAGCCATTCTTGCATTCCTCACCATCATGGCATATGACCGGTACGTTGCCATCTGCAAGCCACTGCATTATGAGGTAATAATGAACAGGAGAGCTTGCATCCAGATGGGTGCCAGTGCTTGGGCTGCTGGTGTCATGTACTCTGCACTGCACACTGGGAACACCTTTAGTCTCCCCTTCTGCCACTCAAATACCATCAACCAGTTCTTCTGTGAAGTGCCCCAGCTGCTCAAGCTCTCCTGCTCTGACACATACTGCAGAGAGCTGGCAGCTGTTGCCTTCAGTGTGTTTTTAGCTCTAGGCTGCTTTGCTTTCATTGTTGTGTCGTATGTTCAGATCTTCACCACAGTGTGGAGAATCCCCTCGGAGCAGGGCCGGCAGAAAGCCTTCTCCACCTGCGTTCCTCACCTTATCGTGGTCTCCCTGTTTCTTTCCACTGCTGGCATTGCCTACACAAAGCCCATCTCTGATGCCCCGCCCACTCTGGATCTCCTGGCAGCTGTTCTGTATTCTGTGGTGCCTCCATTGATGAATCCGGTCATCTACAGCATGAGGAACAGGGAGATCCAAGCCGCCCTGAAGAAACTGCTCCACAGGCTGATCCAGTCCAAGAACAATATGTCCATCTTTCTTTCATGACTTTGGTTTACTTATGTTTCTTTCATAAGTAAGTTATTACATTCTTGTTTTCATACTATTGTGTGCAACCTATTTACAAAAAATGAAGGTGGTGGGTTAATTCTGTAGCTTTGTACGTACAATGACACTTGATTTGGGTCATTTTGTGTTAACACTGTTGAAGCAGGAAAGCAATGTTTCATGCATCAATTTTACTATCTGTGCCACCTAAAATAAATGCTATCAATTGCAAGATGATGAATGGAAGACTTTTGTTTACTGTTTGGTCTAATCAATTATTTGGATGACAGAATATACAGGCAAGTAGCCAGATGATGTGAAACTGGAATTTAGTGCAAACACTTTAGAGGATAGAAACATAATTCAGATGAATCTGCATAGATTGGGGAGCTGGGCTTGAAAGAACAGGATGAAGTTCAAGGAAATAAATGCAAGCTCCTGCATCTAGGGGAGAATAATCAAAAGCACAGATACAGATTGGGTTATAAATGGCTGGGGGGTATGACTGTTGAAAAGAATTGGGAGTGGGGAGGGGTTTGGTGGATCACAGGCACTGGGTCCCAGCCTCTAATCGCATTGCTCTTTATAGTATTATTCTGTGACTTAATAATGCAACATGCTTGTGCTGCCATAGAAATCATACAAAGCATAGAAAATCGGGGTTGGAAGGATCCTCAGGGGGTCATCCAGTCCAACCACCTCCTCAAAGCAGCACAAGCCCCAACTATATTGTCCCAGTGAAGGCTTCATCTAGCAGGATCTTAAAAATCTTGTGTCCTAGGAGAAGAAACCAGAACTCTAGATGCACCTTGTCCCAGCTAAGTGACTGCTATATCATGATAAGACTTGATTTAATTTTTGCTTTTGTGGATTGTGTCCCCAGTGGGCGAGTTCAGATGAGCATGCACATGCACCTTGCAGCACCTCAAAGCCACATGCCGGGGCAAAATTATACTCCTGGATGTCAAGGGGTCAAAAAAAACCTGCAGTGGAAAGAAGTGGTCGCTGCCCCACCCGGCCCCAGAATCCCAGCAATTCAAAAAAAATCCAACCCCGTCCCCTCCCCACAGTCACTGCAGTATCAACTGCTGTTGGGGTCAATGCCCCACCCCCCCCAGCGTGGGACAGGGTGACAGTTGTAGCAGCCCCCGCCCAGGCCCTGCCGCCCCGGGCTGCAGGTGGGGGGGGGGTCTGCCATTAAGACCCAGAGCCCTCGCAGTCCCTGCTACTGCTGGTAAGTAGCAACTTTTAAAAATTATTTGTTTTTAAGTGGTAGAGGCTGGGGGGGGGGGGGAGCCCTACGGGGGGTGGGGGGGTGC
>NW_005843655.1:0-5261 GCF_000455745.1 Alligator sinensis | reverse complement strand
GGTAGCCCTTTCAGGAGCCATTTGGCCTTTGTTGGGGGGGCTATAACCCCTGTGGGGGGGCAACAAAACTTATAGGTATTTAGAGTTCACTTTATTCTGATGATAGAGACACTGGTTGGCTTCCAAATTGCTTTAACACTGTAGAGGTATCAGTAAAACATTGCCCAACTGATCGCTGTCTCTCTCTGTCTCTCTCTAGTGGTCTTTTGTTTTAATTGTGGGGGAACATGGATTTCAGGGTATTTTACAGAGTGACTGGGATTTTTGTATCAGGGATTTTGTATCAGGGCAGTGCCAGGGGGCTGAGAGTGGGAGCCACCAGTGGGAGGGGGAAGGGGGGAGGCTGTGAGTCATAAGTGAGGGGCACCATCATGGCAGAAAGGGCAGGGTACTGTGGTTTGGGAGTGAGGGGCAACACAATGGGCAGGGGCAGGGCACTGGCATGTCACGGCCACCCGTCATATTCCACCCCCGCTCCCGCCCCATGTGAAGGTGTCCTCTTTTTTTGGACCTGGAGATGTGGTAACCTATATCTACACAGAAGGGGAATGGGAAAAAATGGTAAACTGATGACAGAAATCCCATGTCCTTTGCTCTGAGCACCAAGGACAGACCTCAGATCTGGGCTGCCAGAGTGTTCGCACAGCTAGCGTGGGCTTCCCTTTTGGCTGGTACCTAGGGAACAGGAGACCTGGCTTCAATCCCAGCTCTGCTATGAGATGGTTTTGTGACCTCGGTCAAGTCATTTAATCTCTTTGTTCCTCAGTTTCCCCCTCTTTTAAACGAGGATAATGTTATTTGCCTCTCTCGTGAAGCACTTTGATGTTTGTGGATAAAAAGTTGGGTAGAAGAGCTAGCTAACTGCATTATCCTTTTGCTCTTTCTGTCATGTATTATCATTTGCACCCCACTCCCAAACCGCATTGTTTCTCCTCTTTTTATTCTGAATCGTCACTGCTCTTGTTGCTTTCCTCTAACATCAAGGCCCAGATTGTAGTCCACCTGTTTGTTAAGTAGAGTTAGATTAGGTGATTTATTTATTTTGCCTTTTTAAATTTTCCTCCAGGACTTCAATTATTTTGTTCAAAATTTGTTCTAGTGATTTATGTATCAATGAGGTCATACTAGCAGGACTGTGGTTGCTTTCCTTCTTAAATATGGATACTAGAGAAGCTGGTCTTTAATTCTATGATACCACCTCAGACTTGAACACTTGATTAAGTATCATGGGACCTTTTACTTCATGTACCAATACTTCCAAAATGCTAAGTTGTTCATATACACTTTCTCCTATTAGGGTTGCCAAATGAGTCTTTTTACAGGTCAAATATTGTCAATTGACTGGTCAATGGACAACACAGTTTTTGACCGGTCAAAGAGTATAGGCAATTTTATGGGGAGTAATTTTTTTTTGAGGATTTCTTGACATAAATATATTTTTTTTGGTTCTTGACACACTTCTTAATGGCAAATTTGTGCTTTGTCTGTGTATTATTAGACTGCATTTGCAATTTTCTACAATTTTTGACCAATAGTTGACTGGTCAATTGACCAAACATCATTTAATCAATCAAATACTCAACCCTATCTCCTACATAAACACATTTTACTTCTCCTTCAAGGAGGTTTTTGCCATTTCTGTACCCTTATTTCCATCCTGCCTTTGTTCCCCATCGTCTGCCTTAACAAAATCTGAGGCAAAGTATTTCTTTAGTTTTTGTTCCATAACTAGATTGTCTTTAATCCCTACCACAGTCGTACTCCATACCATCCCTATTTATTCTTTCTTGATTATGCCTTTCATTTACATGGTTGAACGACCTTGCACAATTTGTTTTAAGGTTGCACTGGATACTCTAACTCAGTATTTTCACTTTAGCCCTACAATTTCTGAACTTTAATATATAGATTTTCTGGATGATCACAACGTTTATTCTTTCCTTGCAGGCTCTCTGCTTATTTCTAATATCCTCTTTCAGGTGTTCATGCATCTGCATAGGTTCAGGACACCTACAGGATTTTTTTTGCCTTAGCTTTGGTCATCGTTTTTGCATTTGGCCTTCAAAAGGTCTAAGCCAGTTCCACATTTAGTTACTTAAGCTCCTTTCTTTAAAATCATGTTTCTAATTTATTTATTTTAAAACTGAAAATTACTTATTTTGGTCATTTCAAAACTAACCACTCACCCATGAAAAATTTCATGAAAGTTTTTTTTAATTCATGAGACAAATGGTTCAATTAATGTTGTCCTTCTAAATATATACATTAGACACACACACACCCAGCAAATTCTCTCTAAACTTATTTCTATATCAGAACATAAGAACTGCCACTTACTGGGTCAGACCTGAAGTCCATCTTACTCAGTATCCCGTGTCACACAGCAGCAGGGGGTACATGCTGAAAGGGAGAGTGAACAGGGTGTGACCAGGGTTTTTCCCATTGTTTCTCTCCCTTGCAGCCTCCAGCATTTAAGGTCTAGGAAGTTCTGGTTCAGAGGCCGTATTTCTAACTCTGAATACTCAATAGCTACCAACCCACCTTTCCGCCAAGCATTTTTCCAATTCCATTTTTGACTCTGATTGAACTGTCAGCTTCCACAACACCTAGTGGCAATGAGCTCTACACCTTAGTTACACGTTTTATGAAAAAAATGTACTTCCTTGTGTTTGCTTTAAACTTACTATGTACTAGTTTCACTTTAGTTCTTAATTTCTCGTTACCATTCAGGCAGACAAGGTTCTTTGGGTAAATCCGATATCTTTTATTAGACCAAGTTAAATACTTGGAAAAATTCTTCTTTGCAAGCTTTTGGGCACAAACACCCTTTGTCAGACTGAAGAATCATCTGCAGATGTGATAAAGAAGTCTGGCTGGCATGGTAAAGCAGCCAGAGGCCAGTACGAATGCAAGAAAGCCAATCAGTTAAAATGTAAATTGAGGAGGGCAGTAGGTGAGAGACAGGTCGGGTGGAGGGGGAATGAAAGCGACTGTAGTCAAAGGATGCAAGATGAGGGAAGGGGTCAGGAAAGAGAATAGCTGGTAAAAAGTGGAGGGTTTACCTGGGGAGCCAGATGTCAGGCAGGTTATAATGTGTGATAAATCCCATGTCTATATTTAGTCCATGATTCCGCCGGCTACAAAAAAATCATGGACTAAATATAGACACTGGATTTATTTACTAAATTCACTAGATAGATTACTGCATGATCTTCTATTCCCACACTTAATTTATTTAGGCATTTTCAAACTTAATTCCATCTCAACACAGTTTCCTTTTACTCCTTGGTGTGGCTGAGAGAGAAAGAGTATGGGGGGTGAAATATGGATGTCACATATAGTGTTAACATAAAAAGGGACTTTCAAGGCTAGATTATTCAGTTTACACACCTAAATGGCAGCGACCTAGCTAAGTAAGTGTCACGAAGCTTGCAATTCTATTTGTGGTGCAATGCAGATACAGAAATCTCCACGTGGGGACTGAGCATGGTCAGCAGTCTGAACTCTGACCAGGCAGCTATGCAGGCACATTCACTTGTTCTTTTACCTGCCCAAAATTGAATCTGGGAAGGAACCAATCACCAGCATGTGTTAGAAGGAAACGTTAAGGAGGACAGCCCCCATGATGTTTTGCCCAATAGTCTGGTGCCTAGGGTACTCACTCAAGAAGTAGGAAATCCAGCTTCTAGCATCTCATTGGTTCATGCATGAACACGCATAGGCAATTCTATTTTGCCAGAGGCTGAAATAGAATTACAAACTCTGCACTAGTACCAAAAAGGCACTTATGAAGCCGGGTTACTGCTGCATAGTGAAATAGGACCTAACTTTCAGTGTTAACAGAAAGACTAGAAACTATTATTTCTGGAGAAAGAACACCTTATTTCTAGCCCTACTATTACAAATTTCCAGCTGGTCATTGTGACCGTTCATGGCCATTAGATCCTTATGTAAGTGGACCAAAACTTATTCAATCCCATGGAAACTGTCCTTTAAAACGGCAGTCTACTGTCTTCATCATTAGTGTTTCCTTTATTAATATACATTAAGGATACCCAATGGAAGTGGAGAACCTCATGACCACAGTGACGGAATTTGTCCTCTTGGGTCTCACCCAGAGTCCAGAGCTGAAATGTCTTCTTTTCCTGGTCTTCTTCTTAGTCTATCTCATGACCTGGCTCAGCAACCTGACCATCATCATTGTGGTGATAACCATCAGCCATCTTCACGTTTCACTGTACTTCTTTCTGACCAACTTGGTCTTCGCAGACATCAATGACTCTTCAATCATGAATTTGTCCTCTTGGGTCTCACCCAGAGTCCAGAGCTGAAATGTCTTCTTTTCCTGGTCTTCTTCTTAGTCTATCTCATGACCTGGCTCAGCAACCTGACCATCATCATTGTGGTGATAACCATCAGCCATCTTCACGTTTCACTGTACTTCTTTCTGACCAACTTGGTCTTCGCAGACATCAATGACTCTTCAATCATGGCAGCCAAGTTGTTGTGGGACCTTGCTTCTCACACAAGAACCATATCCTTCAGCTGGTGCATCATCCAGATATTCTTATTTCATTTTAGTGAAGGTGCTGGCATCTTCCTCCTGGTGGTGATGGCAGTTGATCGGTATGTGGCCATTCATAAGCCACTGCATTACCTGACAATCATGAATCAGGATGTGTGCACAGGACTGGTGATAGGGTCATGGATGGGAGGATTTACTCACTCTATTGTTCAGACTGCACTGATCATCCAGCTTCCATTCTGTGGACCCAATATACTGGATAATTTCTACTGTGATATCCCACAGGTCATCAAACTGGCCTGTGCTAATACTGATCTAGTTGAGCTGCTGATGGTCTCCAACAGTGGACTGCTCCTTTCCTGCATCTTTTTGATCTTGCTCATATCTTATAGTATCATCTTAGTCAAAATCAGGAAACACGTCACAGGTGGACAGCACAAAGCTCTGTGTACCTGTGCTGCCCAGATCACAGTCATGAGCTTAATATTTATGCCAGGAATCTTCATCTATGACTGACCCTTCAAGAAGTTATTAGGAGACAAGATAGTTTCTGTCACCTACTCTGTCATCACTCCAATGTTGAACCCAATCATTTACACGCTAAGAAATGCCGAGATGAAAAATGCTATCTGGAGGTTAATGAGCAGAATATTGTTCTCCAGGAGCAAGTAATGAAATCGAAGCTTTAACTGGAATAATGACGAGTCCAAGCAGACCTGGACAGGTTGGACATATG
>NW_005843654.1:65154-71056 GCF_000455745.1 Alligator sinensis | reverse complement strand
GATAATGATTTCCACGTCAAATAATAAATCTGTACAAGATCTTTTCTACAAACTAAAAAAGGTTCAAAGTCTAGGATATGTTTTGGTAAAACGATTCAAACATTTGGCCCAAATTTCCAATAGAAACCAGTGCTATTGAGTGCCACAGTTACTCTAAGAATTATTTCAATAACCATAACAATTGAAAATCCATAATTTTGAAAATATTATTCTCTACATCTTGTTCTCTGATGTCAATAATATTGGTGGTGGCAGTAGCAATAGTAGCGCCAATACTATCTGAATATTTCCATTGTTATAGGTACTATGCTGACACAAGGTCATTCTGAATTGAGAGACCTTACAGTATAAATCAAGAATAGAATCACTGAGTAGCTGCAAGTAAGCAAAATATTCCATACTAGGAAGAGAAATGATTTAACTCTCTTTCCCTAAATAGCCCACAAATATCAAAACATTCAAGGGAAATTATCAAAGGACTTATAGTAGGGATCCATCTGTCTAGGGACAAAATTTTGTATACATGGGCACATACCTTGATCGAGAAGGTGAAGAATTCTTTCCACAGTAGCGTGGACACCAGATCTGGACACAGTGCTCCTGTACAGGTTTCACCTATGCCATTTACAGTGGTAGCAGCACCCTAGTCCTGTAACATATTCTTATGCTAATATATCAGAATACTGTATTAGCCCTTTTTGTCCCAGTATCATATTCAATTGGGTATCTATGACAACATGCAGGTCCTTTTTTCTTAGTCATTGCTTTCCAGTGACTCCATCCTGTAAGAATGTCCCATACATTTTGGTTGTATTTTATGTAAGTTTATATTTTGCTATATCTATAAACTAATGTTTTCACTTATGTAGGCTGGAAAGCATGAAAGTGTGAGTGTGTGTACATAAGTAAATTTGTGTGTACACAAGGAGAGAAATCTATGGCTAGTCTTGAGGGCTAGCATAAGGATTAAGTCCAACTCAGCCCTTAATAAATTTCACCTAAGCAGTAGTTAGCCTTTGAAACATACTCATGTTGCATAAAAATTTTGCCAGCAATGGCTGTCAGGGTCAGAACAACTAGAAGAACAACTATTATCTTCACAAGACTTTTGGAGGTGAAAATCTTTAAACTTCACTTGCACTATCAGAGACTTTCCAGGTTTACAAAAAGTAGGAGCTATAACTGGTAAATGATTAGCCTTATTTACATGATGAATCAGGTTAGCTATGATTAAATTTAAAAAGATGATATTTCAGATAGGCATTATATTCTTTTCAGTATTGTATGAATGATGTGCTGTATGGATCTGGTTACTGAATTTCTGTTATGTATGTTGCATCATTTATCCAACAGATGCCTACAGGGCAGAAAAAAACTCACAAAAGTTTTCTTTCTCAGATTACTCATGGGGTTTGTGCTGACTTTCAAAAGATTTCTTTAACTTAATAGCAAAGATAGATAAAGAGTTACGGGATACTTAGGGCCAGCTCTTCAGTTGGTGTAAATTATCATAGCTCCACTGAAGCCATTTGAAGCATGCCAATTTATGCCAGAAAAGAATCTAAACATCCCTCACATTTCAGAAAATATGGCTGTTGTTATGCCATGAAACTTTTTTCTAATAGTCAACAACCTTCCTTCCTGCCCCCAACCCCCAATTCAATTCCTACAGCATAAAGTACTAGCATTGAGATAAATGACACGTTTTCTCATTTTTTAAAAATTCCTCCTCTCGGCTTGCTTCCTTTTTTCGAGCAGCAGTAGTGGAAATAAGACATAGCATAACTACTAATACCCACATACATAGTCTGAACACTGCTTGTAGCTCAACATATAATGTGGCACCCTTTGGATAGGATAGTTTATTTAAAAAGGAAAACTGGATAAGAAGAACTAATGTGATTAAAGGCATGGACGGTTTCCACCATGAATCTCTGGAGTGAACTAAAGGCTGTAATAATTTATAAATGAAACATCTTTTCTTGCTTAACTATAATCTCCGTTACTATGTAGGATGCTCCTCACTTTACAATGTTTAAACTTTAATCCCATGGTAATTGGTCATGTGACTGAAATTAGACTGGTTCTACTCCACTTTACAGCTGTCATTTATTCACATAAAATTATCACTATGAAAATCAACAGTTATCACTTCCCACCTCTTGGATAGTAAAATAGGACCCTCCTCCAGATGTCCATGGTTGGCACTTCCCTGTACATACTGTGCACATTTCAAAATGGGAGTATTATTCCCTTCTAGAACTTGTGAGGTTACATACATGTAGGTGAACTCTTGTAGTCTTACTAACATAAGATTTTAATTATGTTGGGAAAGAGCTCTGATCCCTTGATTTTCAATCAATAAAATGATAGTCAATTAGGTTTAAACTAGGATAACAGCTTCTCACTTTTAATCCTAGAAAAACAAAGTGGCCAGGAGGTCATCTAGTCCAACCTTCTGCTCAAACTAGGATCATCCCTGACTAAACCATCCCAACCAAGTGTTTGTCTAACCTGCACTTAAAAACTTTCTGTGATGGAGACTCCACAGTCTCTTTAGGTATATAATTTGTATCAGTGTTTATCCACTTACATACTTACATAGTAAAAATGTTCTTTCTAACATCCAATTTAAATCTCCTTTGTTACAGTTTCAGAACAGTTGATTAGGCAGACAAGGTTCTTTGGGTAAATCTGATATATTTTATTAGATCAACTCGAATAGCTGGAAAAATTCTTCTTAGCAAGCTGTTGGTTTTAAATACCCATTCATCAGGCTGAGGAAGCATCTGCAGTTGGTGTGTGTTCTTCCTGAACAGTTGATTGACATTCTCTTTATAATAACCCTTTTTGTATCTGAAAACTGTTATAACATCTTGCCTCAGTGCTCCAGGTAAGGCCTCTGCAGAACTGAATAGAGTAGAAGAAACATTTCCTGTGACTTGAACGTGACACTTGGAAGCATAATAACATCTCAGTATGCCATTAGCTTTTTAGCAATAATATTATCCTGTTAAATAGGGCTGTGCAAAGCTTTGGTCCCTGATTCGATTTGGCAGAGATTCGGCCCAATTCAGTGGCTGAATCTCTGAATCTGAATTGAATCAGAGGACCCTTTGATTTTTCTGAATCAAATCGGAAGCCTCAGAATTGATTTGGAGAGTTTCAGAGAGATTCGGCAATTCAGGCATAGACACAGGTTTACATGTTTTTTCTATGTACCTCTAGGTAGCAGGTGACTTGTGAATGCTGCAATGCTAGGGTGCATGGAGTCTCCCACAGAAGCATGGGGGCTCCCCAGCCTGCTCAGCAGCAGTCCACTTCTGGGTCTGCCAGGGAGCACACCGGGGGTCCCCCCCCATGCTCCTCCAGCTCGGTGCCTCCCAGTCCCCCCATGCCTCCCCAGTCTGGGTGGGGATACCTGGGGTCCCCCTGCAGTCAATTGCTGGGCCAGGTGGGTGCAGGGGGGAGGGTGTGCTCCCTGGCAGACCCGGAAGTGGATTGGAAGTACTTCTGGTCCACTTCCAGGTTCGCCACCAAGCACATGGAAGGGCCCCCCTGCACTCCTGTGGGATGCTCCATCCACCCCAGCATAACAGCATTCACAAGCTGCGCTGGTATCTCAAAGTATGTAGAAAACATTTAAACTGCATCTATGTCCGAATCTCAGATTCTCCAAATTGGCATTGAATCTTCTGATTCCGATTCTGCTGAATCAAATCAGGGACAGTGATCCAAATCAATAAATCAAATCACTGTCCCTGATTCAAGCCAAATCTGAATCAAACAGGGCCCACTTCGCACACCCCTACTGTTAAATTATATTCACTCTGTGATCTACAATAATCCCCAGATCCTTTTCTCCAGTCTTGTAGCTAACTCAGTCACTCTCAAGTCACATGTGAAATTACCAACTTTTTGAAACATCACCAAGGCATAAAGAAAGCACAGCACAGTAGTGGCACAACATACACAATAAATCTGTCATTGCTCCCAACACTTCTTCTATTCCTCAGCCATTTCAAATTGCTGTAGTTTGTCCCATGTGGAAAATGTCTATTGTGAATCAGAACATTAGCATGTGTAAACATGTATAGCTGATTACTGCTTTTCAGTTACTTACTGCTAGTGTAGGCACTGGAAATGTCAAGTGGCTGGTAATGGTAGCAGCAGACACTGATAAGAATGAGTTGAAAAAGCAAGAAGCAGTATATCCCTAATGACTACTCTGCAAGAGACAGGGAGCCTTATAATTGCTTGCAAAGACCCCAACTGATGTTCTTTCTGATGAGAGCCAGAGAGGGCCTACAACTTGCTCCATTTCCTTGAAAGAATTGTGACTGGAACAAGGACCCCAGGGAACTGCCAAAATCAATAATTGGGTAGGGATGAGGTAGGAGTATATATGTATGTGTGTTTCAGGAGGGGAACCGTAAGTCTCTTAAATTAGTAAAAGCTATTTAACATGTTTTGAAGGACAGTTGTAGCAAAAATAGTTGCCTTTCAGTTAAAGCAGATCCTTTGTGTAATCAGCTTCAGGCAATAGTATGCAGCACGATTTATTTGGCTTTTTAAATTTTTCAGAGGCAATATTTTACTGTGCTTTCCTTCAGAGTCAGTCAAAAAGCCAAGTCCTGCAGTCATTACTCAGGTAAATTTCTTATTACTGTCCAATAACAACCATAATGGCACTGTTGTTACTGTGCATTTTATTTATTGAGTATCATTTTACACATTGGATATGTGCAAACATTACATTTAGATTGACCTATCGGGAGGTTTAAATTGGGCCAAAATGGTGTCCTTGATCTAAAGTACTTCACCTAAGTAGTTGAAGTACCTTAGATCAGGAACAGGTTAGCCTGATCTAGTAAATGTTTCCACATATTCAGAGCACAGCCTCAGACTAGGAAAACCCAGCTGCTCACCCCACTTCTGGGGATGCCTCTTCCTACTCCCTTCCCCACCCTGACCAGGCTATTGTCACCCTCTACCATGTAGACACACCAGCCCCTCCAATCCTGTCCTAAGGGGTGCAGGAAACTCCCAGATGCTGGGGATCAAGGCTGCTGCAATCCCTAGGGCTTGGGAGTTTTATGCTGGGTACAGTGCATTCCCACAGCTGGGAGCCTCATTAGCTGATGGGGCTCCCAGACACAGGGGAGACCCTACTACCTTGGTTCACGTGCAAATTAAAGCTTGGTAGCAACCAACTATAAAGTTAATACCTATTTTCAAGGTCTAATTTAATAGCTGGTTGAAGCTTTTTATTGTTTGTTAACTACTTTGCATGTATAGTTGGTCTTCGAGTAACTGCACAATTAAGTAGTTAATTGTACAATACCTGTAATGGGTAGAGGGAGCTGTAGTGGCAAATATACCTGTGTTTGAAGTATGAATTTGGAAAGATAACAGATGTTAGTGTTATTCTGGTTTCAAGTATTTTTGTGAACTCTGTTTCCTTGATTACTGTATCTCACGGTGTATAAGCTGAGGTTTGAAGCCCAATTTTTAACTCATAGATTCATAGATTCATAGATTCATAGATTGTAGAGTCGGAAGGGACCACAATGGATCATCGTGCCCGACCCCCTGCCCCTGGCGGGAAAGAGGACCGAGGTCAGATGACCCCAGCCAGGTAACTATCTAACCTCCTCTTGAAGACCTCCAACCTAGGTGATAGCACCACCTCTCTTGGAAGCCCATTCCAGATCCTGGCCACCCTTACTGTGAAAAATGTCTTCCTAGTATCTAACCTAAATCCACTCTCAGCTAGTTTACACCCGTTATTCTTAGTCACTCCCTGGGGCGCCTTAGTAAACAACGCATCCCCTATTCCCCGTTGACCTCCCCTAATAAATGTATAGGCAGCCACAAGATCTCCCCTCAGCCGTCTCTTGTG
>NW_005843654.1:53611-63157 GCF_000455745.1 Alligator sinensis | reverse complement strand
TCCTGACCCACAATGCCTCGGTGTTCCCCTCCTCCACCCCCGCCTTAATGGTGGAAGACGTATACTGCTCCTTACCATAAAGTGCTGCCCCCCCACCTTTTTTCCCCACTCTGTCATGCCTGTACAACCTATACCCCTAAATGCCTACCGCCCAGTCATGTGTAGAATCCCACCATGTTTCAGTTAGTTCGACTAGGTCATACTGGGTGCTAGCAAGCAAGAGTGCTAGGTCCTCCTGTTTGTTCCCCATACTCCTGGCATTTGTATAAAGACAGTTTAGTCCTCCAAAGGGGGCTCTTGGTGCCCCTGTGCCTTGATGGTGTGTGTTCCCTTTATTACTTACCTGGTGTGGTCTGGTGCCTTGTTTATGACTTACCAACCCCTTAATACTTACCTGGTACAATCTGGCATCTTGTTTGTGGTTTACCAACCCTGTGCTCTCTTTGACCACTGGTTCCCAGACCCCTGTCAAGCCCAGCTTATTAAACTTTTAAAATTCAATCCTGTTCCAATCCTTGCAGGTGGTACTGTGGCACATGTTCATCCTTTGGGTGCCTGGCCCACAGTGAGGGCGCATAAGGCTGGTATAAGTTAGTCCCATATTTCTGATCTAAAAATGTAAGTCTGCTTATATACTGTATCTACAAAATCTATGAAAGTCATAACTTTTTGGATCAGAAAATTTGAGTTGATTGATACACTATATTGACCAATACACCATGAAATACAGCACTTTATTGAAAGAACAATACATTAAACTAGGATTGGTACATCAGTCCAAAATGAACACACTAAATCTATGACAGGATTGTTACATAAAATATATATCTATAGATACTCAATATAGAAGGTACTTATACAACTTTGGCATAACTCCCATTGACTTTTTAAAATATAGAATATTGAGCCATAATTTAATTTAGTGAAATTGTTCTTTATATGCTCTGTACTTTACCACTACCTTCATAAGACCAAATTTTAAAAGGCCCATATTCATCAATGGATAATGAGTGAAGTTGTGTCTGTTATCTAGGTTTAATTTGATCAATTTTTCTTCTTAATTTGAGAAGGCCTCAGACCAAATTATATGCTCCCTCCCCTCCTCCCCCCCAAAAAAACAGAAAAAAAAAAAGGAAACAAAAGGATTTCAAAACTTAATTCAGTGTTTGTGGCCTGGGCCTATTGCCTCTCTCATTTTAATGTTATAAATTCTGTCTTCCACTTTCAACAATGAAAGGTTGCAGAAGGTTATAAAAATGTAAAGATTAATTTTAAAAGGTAACTAAATGCTCAAATCAGTTTCAGTTCTTACTGTGTCAGCATTGTTCCTACATCTATCCCAATTAAATGAAGCAGCAGCACATTTAATCATTTAATCCAAGTACTGTAGTTTTCCAAGGGTTTCACCTGTCTGGCTGTGTAGTGACTAAATATGTCAACTAGCTAGTTGACATATTTAATTATCATTGTACATAATGTTTACATAAAATGCAAATTATTTAGAAATATACATATAACTTCTGGCTTGTTCTATACCAAATGAAATCCCTTAAAATCAAGATAATATATCAAGGCCCATTTTAATTTAGTTATTATAAAGTAAAGTGCCACTACATTGAATGCAAGGTGATGTCCTCAACATACAATTTCATAAGTCCAAAAACAGCAGTAATTTATGGTGTTGTAGAGACAATACCAGGAACTGTACTAAATGTTTACTGCACATGGATTGTGTTATCTTTGAAAAAGGATACTAAGAGCAGATGTTCATTTGCCAGTCCTAGATCCTAAAAGAGTTGATTAAAATAGGAAAGGTTTTTTTTCTCTGCATAAAAATGATGCATTTTGCTAACTGAAATAGCATCAGAAGCCAATTTCTTTATGATCCAGCCAGCATTGCAAAATAATGCTTCTTGCCATTTTCAGAGCATTTTACTGTTCATTTACTATGGAACCAGTTCCCTATGAAACCCGTGGTTTGAAGGAAGAACACATTTTTTTAATAGAACTCTGCATTGATTGTTTAGAACTTTAGAATAAGGCCACAAAATGCTTTCTTTCCTGGGCTCATTCTTGCTAAGGTTTATTGATGGATTTTGATAGATGAAGTGTCAGGACAGAGATCTGATGAATCTAAGCTTGGGTGATTACAGTGTAAATTTTTTTCCCCCCCAGGTAATATGCTTTACTTCATAGGAGACAAAAAAGGGAGAAAAACAAATAAAACCCAAACTAAACCCAAAACCAAAGACACCAGGAAATATATTCTTGTTACTTTGTTGCTTCTCCACAGCCTCTGCAAAGGAACTGCTCCAAGTGCCTAAAACCCTACTTAGAGATGGACCAAAATTTCCAATTAAATCTTTTCAACAAAAAAACATTTTTCTGACAAAATACAAATTTTATTGAAAGGATACAGTTTTGTGAAAGTTGTTCAGGTTTTAAAGAAAAAATAAAGCATAAATATTTTAGTTCTAAGCATGTGAAAAATTATTGTTCTAGCTGTTTTGAGATTTTTGTTATCACAGCATCAAAAAAAAAAAAATACTTGGGGAGAGGCAGGTTCAATAAAATTCCTCTATCCAAAGGAAAAAATCTCAATAAAAACAGAAGAAAATGTCCAGTGAATTCAGCAACTGCAACAGGCTGGCTTTATTTGGTTTCAAATCCATTTTGAAATCCAATGTGAGGTACTGAATAAATGCACATTAGGCTGCCTGAGTGCATGTTTTTTAAGTGACACAATATATAGTAGCCTATTTTTCTGTGCATTAGCATAATTACATGATTAGTTTTTTACATGATGCTTAAATGTGCAGTAAAATAGACTACTACACATTAAAATGGATGTGTAGACATGTCCAGTGGATGCATCTATATCAGATGCTTTACTGCATTAGACTAATCAAATGCACAGTAAAGCATCCCTGTCTACACGTGCAGGGCAATTACTGAGTATTAGCTTAGTCTAAAGTGGCATTTTCTAATACTGGTAGATACAGGTACTAGAAAAATGGCACATTAACTAATGCACCATACCGCACATGTAGATACTGACCAGGAGCAAATTGCTCCCAGGCAGCAGGGGGCCACATTGCTACCTAGTTAAGTCTGGAGCTCTGCATAGTGTAGGAGAGCTGTCCTGGCTCCACTGGCAGCTCCCTTCCAGCTGGGGGGAGATCAGACTGGCCTCAAGCTCCTGGGGGTGGTGGTGGGGGAGGCTGCCCAGTTGGGCAGGCAGTGCCCTCCCAGCTGCACAAATGCTCGACTCAGGGCCAACCTGATATCTCCCCAGTTGGGATGGAGATTCCTGTTCAGCTGGGACTACTCCCCCCGGCCACCTGGGGGTCAGAGCCAGCCTGATCTCCCCCTCACTGTGACGGAGCTCCCCCTGTTCCCTAGGGATCATGGCCTGCCTGATCTCCCCCCAGCTAGGACAGAGGTACCCACTGAGCCAGGGTAGCTCTACCATCCTCTGGCACCCAGGGGAGCCTGCAGTTCTCCTAGCTACAGTAGAGTAGGGCAGGAGCAGCCCTGAACTCAGCTGCTGCTTTTGGGCTCAGTTTGCTCCCAATGTGGGCACATGTGTAGGTGTGTGCCTGGGAGCACATTAATTGCAGATGTAGATGTGCCCATTATTTATTAAGAGGTAAGGATATCAGAAGATAATGTTCATTCACTGTGTATCATGGATGACTAATATTAACATATTCATTTTTAATTAATCATGATTATAATTTGAATGATTAAACATATACAAAACATCATATTTGCAAGCAAGGATGAAGAAATTACATGTACAGAATATATGAAGAATAGAAGCATTTTGTAAAAGTGGAACCAACCAATACCATGCCAGAGCCGAAAGACACAACTGACATTCTTTTTATTTGGGAGGTATGATTAAGCACAAAGGCCTAATCAACGTTAATAACATATCTCTTTCCAGGAAGCCAGTTACATCATAGCTATCCTCAAGTGTGGTTAAATATAGTTCTATATTGCAGTGACCACAAGAAATAATTGTGTGGGTTACATCCCGCTACAAGATGGAACTGTGTTTTAATCATATAACAGATACCGTATTTTTAACCAAGTTACCCAATAGGGTTGATTTTGTACTCTAAGATCCATTTCTTGAATCACGCTATGCAACCAATGTTGTTCTGCTGCCTTATATTGAGTTACAGGGCAGCATGCAGTTCTTAAAAGTAGTTGATACAAGTTATAGAGCCAATTGCTATATATTATGAGCTCTGGTTATACTAATGGCCACCCAACTTCTTGATAGATGAAAGGAAATGCAACAAAGTCAGTCAGTCAGTGATGCTTGGCAGTGGTGTGAGAGAAGACCACTATGGATGAGTGACTGCAAGCCATCCCACAGTGGCTATAGGTCTACTCATTAGATAGAGGTAGAAGCGTACGCTGCTTCCTGACTCAGCTGTAGGCCTCAGCCTGGGCTGTCTGATGGCTGCCTGTGGTGACTGCACCAGCTTTGACCTGGCTTCTTTAGATTGAGCAGTTGTGGGCAGGTTCTTGTGGTTGCTAGTGGGAATGCTGAATTTCTTGAGACCTTACTTGACCTTGTTGCTGTATGGGAGCTTTGGCCTTCCTCTGCATCATGGGTGGTTCTTCAGTTGGCCATAGAGCAAAGCCTTCAGCAAATGATCTTGAGGCATGTGCTCCACATGTCCCAGCTAGCAAAGTCTATGAGTGTCCATCACAGGGTACCCCGCCAAAAAAAATGGACTACCCCATTCTAGGGGCAGCCTGCCCTGCTCTCGTCAGTCATACTTTGATGTATATTGATATATATGCAGGAAGTTGCCCTGATCTTACTGTAACGACCACCTCACTTGTGGTTGTGGCCTTATGGGCCAATCACACAGCACTATACTGTACACTATACTGTGACAAATTATGCTGAGGGGAAACGAGCACAGGTTCGTAGCAGGCAGATCGTGCCTGACTAATCTGGTCTCTTTTCATGGCCAGGTTACGAAACGCCTGGATACAGGAGGAGGGGTGGATGTCGTGTACTTAGACTTCAGGAAGGCCTTCGATACGGTATCCCACCCCATACTGGTGAACAAGTTAAGAGGCTGTGACTTGGATGAATACACAGTCCGGTGGGTGGCGAATTGGCTAGAGGGTCGCACCCAGAAAGTCGTGGTGGATGGGTCGGTTTCGACCTGGAAGGGTGTGGGCAGTGGGGTCCCGCAGGGCTCGGTCCTTGGACCGATACTCTTTAATGTCTTCATCAGTGACTTGGATGAGGGAGTGAAATGTACTCTGTCCAAGTTTGCAGATGACACAAAGCTATGGGGAGAAGTGGACACGCCGGAGGTTAGGGAACAGCTGCAAGCAGACCTGGACAGGTTGGACAAGTGGGCAGAAAACAACAGAATGCAGTTCAACAAGGAGAAATGCAAAGTGCTGCACCTAGGGAGGAAAAATGTCCAGCACACCTACAGCCTAGGGAATGACCTGCTGGGTGGCACGGAAGTGGAAAGGGACCTTGGAGTCCTAGTGGACTCCAAGATGAACATGAGTCGGCAGTGTGACAAAGCCATCAGAAAAGCCAATGGCACTTTATCGTGCATCAGAAGATGCATGACGAATAGATCCAAGGAGGTGATACTTCCCCTCTATTGGGCGCTGGTCAGACTGCAGTTGGAGTACTGAGTGCAATTTCGGGCGCCGCACTTCAAGAGGGATGCGGATAACCTGGAGAGGGTCCAGAGAAGGGCCACTCGTATAGTTAAGGGCTTGCAGACCAAGCCCTACAAGGAGAGACTAGAGAACCTGGACCTTTTCAGCCTCCGCAAGAGAAGGTTGAGAGGCGACCTTGTGGCTGCCTATAAGTTCATCACGGGGGCACAGAAGGGAATTGGTGAGTATTTATTCACCAAGGTGCCCCCAGGGGTTACATGAGGGGCAGCATTCTGCTGGGGTAGCAGAGGCACAGGGCAGCCATTGAGATGCTCTGACTGGATGCAGGCTCTGGGTCCTTTGAGGACCCAGCCTCTGGTTGCTTCTGCTGCTTTTTTCCAGCATGTTATTTTATGATACTGGGATTTCCCAGTATCAGATTTGGAGACAGTGCTGTAAATATGCAGTGGGAGGAACATTTTTTTGTTCTTAGCGTGCCTGCTAAGACTGCTTTGAGGCACTGCAACAGGCATGTGTTTGCTCATCTGGATGCAGCCACTGAGTTCGAATGTATTTAATATGTGTAATAAAACACCCACAAAACTGACCCTTAGATAATACCACTGGTAAGTTCTCCATTAAATTTTTATCCTAACAACCTATATCTTCTCTAAGGGTTCAATGAGCCCTGCAGTATGTCTAAAATATTACTGAAATAGACTCTAGTAGACAAAAAGGGGAAGCAAATTTCAAAGCCATAAACCCTTTGCAGATTATGCCAGGCCAGCAGAACATTTTTAATTACAACTGAATTTCAGCTCTTGTGCTTCTGCTTTACACCTCAACTCCGCCTCCATAGAAACAGACCTACCAAAAACAAATACTGAATAGTATAATATATTCTGTCCTTCTTCAGTTTTCAAAACTTCTATGTATTGTCTTAATTCTGCCCCCAGAGTACTGATTTCACAAAAGCAGCAGGTTTGGCACAATATTGAGCAGTGTTGAAAACACAGGTACTGTGCTTGGTGACAAGCTTATTTTTCTGAGGCACATACTTTTTTTCTATCTGTATTTAATAATATGCTCCCTCATTTGGGTAATCCTTTACTGACTGAAATCTTTTACAGCAGATGTAGTTACTCTAATGTACTTTCTTATCTTCGGTCAGTCTTAGAGGGCAAACAAGAAAAAAAAATATTTTTAACCACAGAGCCATGATACTTTTCAAAACTGTAATCACACCATTTCATATGAGCACACCATAAAATCAATAAAGTATTATAAAATAAGATGAATGAGTTATCTTTCTTGGGATTCTTTTGGCTTAAAATATGACAAGCATTGTACAAAAAAGTGGCTGGTTGATGAAAATCTCTCTTGAGCATGAGCAAATTGGATTATCAATTAACAGTATGTCTTCAGAAATCTCCTTCTTTTAAGCCTCCTTCAATTCCACTCTCATTTGTCAAGTGCCAGTGAAAAATGCCTGTGATATGCAGTGAAGCCTGCTTGTAGAGTGCCATTTTCTTCTTGAAAACTAAAGCTGGGTAAGCTTGAATAAACCTGTCTAGTAACATAGCTTGCAGCAAAAACAAAGCATGAAAAATTTCTCAAAATTAATTACTTGAGAGATTTAAGATAATATTAAAGTCAACCAGAAAAATAGTCATCCACTATAAGGTCCTGAGGCAAAGCCCTTTTCCTGGATGGAGTCTAATGCAGGATCAGGTCCTGAAGTTCCATTTTAGAGCTTAAAGCAATATCAAAAGGCAACCTATTTACTGTTCAGTTCAGGTAGTATCAGAAGTTCTCTCTTCTTTTCTCAGTCTTTATGAACTTATATTACAAAACAAGAGTCATGTAGGTGCTTTTGGGAAACACTTACGCAAGTGCTTAATTTTAAGCAGCTGCTTACGTCCCATTTAAATGAATGGAAAATTCCACACTTAGATGTTTTGTTGAATCTAGGCCTTAACACACAGTGGCCATATCTACACAAGATGTGTGCTGTGCAGTAGCTAGTTACTGCTGTGCAGTACCTTGAGACTACTGCACAGTAGCATTGTGGGGCATGAACTGTGATGTGACACAACTGCACAGTAGTAATGAGCTACTGCGCAGCATGCATCATCACAAAGCTGTGTGGGGATGCTACTGCACAATAATACACAGTATGTAAGTACTAAATGACTGCTCAGTAACAACTACACAGTCAGAGCCTCGTGTAGATGCAGCCAGTTAATGGAAGTTTAGACCATTTTACTCTTTCTTCTACTCAGTGATATTTTAAGGGGCAAAAGAATACAAAAATGAGGACTTCACTATGCCTAAGGTTAACTTCCTTTTCAGTTTTTTAACAACATTTAGTCAAAGTAATATCATGTTCTGTTACTATTTGGAATAGAATAGC
This sequence comes from Alligator sinensis, assembly GCF_000455745.1. NCBI lineage: Eukaryota > Metazoa > Chordata > Crocodylia > Alligatoridae > Alligator > Alligator sinensis. The sequence continues at coordinate 55,089 of NW_005843654.1, read as the reverse complement.
ATAGATAGAATAAGAAAGCTGAATGTTGAAATGTTGCCAAAAACTGAATCCTTTGCCTCACACACTTTGACCACTTAAATTGTCCATTTATTTATTGACATGGATTTTCTCTATGTTCATAAACTATAGTTTTGGAGTAAATATAATGACATATTACAGTTGCAAAGTAAAGCCAGCACATTGGGTAAGTGACAGTGAACTTTATCACAGTTCAATGGCCTGCAGTTTTTTATTTAAACTTCATGGCTTCTTGGGCCTCTTAGACTTTTGTGCCTCTAAGACTGTTGTCATATTCGTTTCACTTAATATGCAATATGCACTTGCAATTGAAAAGCTGGTCTCACCTTTGCCTATGATGTTTTATTTGAAGAACAGATTAAAAGCTCTATTTAATGGCATTGGTTCTCTAAGAACCACTTGGAAACATAGAAATATAGGACTGGAAAGAACCTCATGGGTGTGTCCACACATGCAGGCACGTGAGCTTGCAGCAGCTCAAATAGGAGTGGCACAAATAGGAGCCGGCTATCAGAGCACCTCTTTGGAGGACCCAAGCCTCCAGTTGCCTCAGGACATGGACCTGGACCATACCCTGCCCCACTTTTTTTCTGGGGTTTTTTTTTTTGTTTTTTTTGATACCTGGATATCCAGGTATCAAATTTTGAGCCCCTCTGCAAATATGCAGTGTGGGGAACATTTTTTTTTGTTCTCAGCATGCCTCTTGCCACATGTCAAATGGCTTTGAGATAGGGCAAGAGGCATATATGGATTTGTCTGAATGCACCCCATGGGCGCGTCCACACATGCAAGCATGTGTGTTTGCAGCAGCTCAAATAGAAGCGGTGCAAATTTGAGCTGGGGCTTTTTGCCTCAGCGCATGTGCTAAGACATGCACTTTGGTGTGGAGCAAACTGTGCCACTTGGGGCAAAATAACCCTGCCTGGCTCCTCCTGGATCTGCAGCCAGGGGGAGCTAGAGCCAGCACCTGTGCTGTCCCCAACAGTATAAAAAGCTGCCCTGTCCTGGCCCCAGCAGTATAAAAAGCCCCCCTGGCAAGTAGCTCAGGGCTACTAGCTCTCACGAGTTTCTGGGGCCAAGCCAATTGGTACCTGGGGACACTACCCTTTGTGCCAGCTGGACTACTGAAGCAGCCCTGAGAGTTCCCTGCACCCTCTATTCACTGCAGCAGTCTGACAGTTGGGGCTGCTGCCTCGCTGTGATGTGCTGTGCACCTGCCAGACTTGGATGGGGACTGCACAGCCAGTAGAGGCACCTGCCCCTCTGGGCCAGCTGCCCGTGGACTGCAGTTGCCGGGTTGGCGTCTGTGCAGCACTACTGCCATATGTGCCCCCTGCCTGGCCATCTGGGCAGGTATTGCCCAGATGATGTTCCAGGTCTGATGGCCTGCTTTGAACTGTCAAAGCATGTCCTCCTGACTCCATTTGGCCAGGAGGTCAGCCACAGCCAGAGGTGGTCCA
>NW_005843654.1:31343-53255 GCF_000455745.1 Alligator sinensis | reverse complement strand
TCAGTCTCCACACAAGGGGTTCAGCCCCCCCAACAGAGGGTTCAGCCCCCACACAAGGGTTACACCCCCCAACAGGGGTTCAATCCCCACACAAAGGGTTTGCCCCCCCCAAAAGGGGTTCAGACCCCCAACAGGGGGTTCAGCACCCTCACAAGGGGTATGGCCCCTCACCAGGGAGTTCATCCCCCACACAAGTTGCACCCCACAGACCCCTAAGGCTACCCCCACAACCCCAGGCACCATTACTAACCCCCCTCCGAAAAAATAAAGCCTCTGCTTCCCTGAGAAGCAGGGGTGGGGAGGCTCTAGGGCCTCTTGGCAACACAGGAAAATGGAAGGGCAGGAGGGCCCAGGCTGGGTTGCTGGGATTCATGAATTCATGAATACATACTTTGCTGCCCTCCCACAGTGCGATGGCTCCCACACAAGAGTTCAGGCCCCCAACAGGGGACTGATGCCCCACACAAGGGCTATGGCCCCCCAACAGGGGATTCAACCCCTACACAAGGGGTTCAGCCCCCACACAAGGAGTCCAGCTCCCCCAACAGAGGGTTCAGCTCCCACACAAGTGCTAAACCCCCCCCAACAGGGGGTTCATCCCCCACACAAAGGGTTGGCCCCCCAAAAGGGGTTCAGCCCCCCAAAAGTGGGTTTGGCACTCTCACAAGGAGTACGGTCCCACAACAGGGGGTTCAGCCCCCACACAAGGGGTACAGCCCACCAACGGGGGCCAAATGGCCCCTTCAGGGGTTACCACCCCCCCTGCAAGGCCCACATGCCTTGAGGTCCCCCCCACAGTCCCCTCCCCCCTCCTCCAGCCCCCTTGACCCCTTACTTACCAGCACTGGAGCAAGTTTGCAGTGGGGGTAACATTTTTTTGTTCCCGCACATGCCTGTTGCCCTGCCTCAAAGGGGTTTGAGGTGGGGCAAGAGGCACGTGCATGCTCATGTGGACATGCCCCATGAGTTGAGACCCAGTCCCCTATTTCAGGAAACTTTTGTCTTAATTCTCAGTGGGAGGCTGCTTCAGAACCTCACTTCTCTAATGTTAGAAACCTTCTTCTAATATCGAGGCTAAATTTATTTTCTACCATTTTATTCCCTTTTGTTCTTGTATCAAGATTATCCTTTAACTCAAATGACTCTCATTCTGCTTTGGCATATATCCCTGATAGCAATGATATCAATGTTCAGCCTTCTTTTTCTATACTGAGCAAGCAATCTCTCTTAAATCTCCTGTTGTATTCTCTCTATCCCCCTAATTATGCTAGAGCTGTGCCCTGTATGTGTTCCAGTTTGAAATAAAAAAATATTATTATCATAATTAATTGATTGATTTATTGGTCGTACATTAAGAGATGAGTTTACTGTGAGAGATCAACCCTTATATCTGTACTAGTTTGCATGCAGACTTGAAGAAAGATGTCTTGCATTTGAAAGTTTATCTGACTATCCCACTATGCTGTTTGTCCAATAAAAGGTATCACCCAACTAAATACTTGCCTGTCACATAATTCCCATACCATCATGATTACAACAGCATTATAATACTACATATATTATTATCTTATTTTTTTATACAGGGGACAATGGCATTAAGTCATATTATGGCATCTGTGGTAAAGCCAGGAATTGAACTCCTATCTACTGACAAGGGTGTAGGTTGTAGTCGTGTTGGTCTAAGGACATAGGCAGATAAGGTTCCTTGGGTGAATCTGATATCTTTTATTAGACCAACCCAAATAGTTGGAAAATAATTATTAAGCAAGTTTTCGGGTTCAAAAACCCTTCGACAAGTGTCTTATGGCAAAGCCAACCTACTTTACATTCTTAGACTAAGGGGAGAAAGAAAAGGTAATTTCATGGCTTTGTACTGAAAGTGGTCAGAAGGTTACTTTTCAAACCAGTGGCAATTCAGAAAGCTTTTTGCCCGAACCCAGGCTGAGTTCTTCCTCTGATTCGTTTTGTATAACATATTTACAAGTGATCAAATGTTGATCATTTGACATCTGGACATGATCAGTTAGGCTTTATAGTGGGAATCTGAATGCAGATGTAAAAACTTGATATAATTTCTGAGAAATAAGACTGGAAAGAACAGGTTGTCCTGGGTCTACAATAAGTACTCAGAAAGGCATATAGAAAGAACCAATTACTCACCTTTGCACTCATGGGCAGAGACCAGATACAAACTTAGTTCTTGAGTTCATTTACCTAGCAGTGGTAGCACAAGCCCAACCCCAAATCCCCTAAAAGGCATATCTATGGCATAATCACTTGTACAACAGCATAAGAAATTGCATCGGGGATAAGGATGGACCTACACTTTGTCCTTTGAAAAACTGTAACATTCACCATGCTTGCTCACACTCCCAAGACTTTTATGTTTATCTGTAACAGAACTCTCTAGGTGGGAGTTATTGCTTCTTGGCCTTTTATAGGCTAAGGTAATGTGAAGTTCCTGTTCTTATCAACTGTAATATCTCAGAGTGCCTCCTAGCTGGGGCTGTGTGTTATAGCCACAAGTTAGCCAAAAGTGCCATATTAGCTGGTGCATTTTTCAGATATTAATGACATCAGAGAAATATAGGACCCACTACCAATTTTTAATGAGATCTGTTGTCAGAACTCTGAATTACATAAATATTGAATTTCTATATACAAGATCAGGTACTGCAGGGCTTCTGAAAGAAAGGGTGTAATAGTCATATGGAACTAAAAATTGTCAGACTCCCAATCATCTGAACTGAATCTGAATCATCTGATCCACATAGCATTTTTCAATACAGGATTGCCAAGGTACAAAAACATGTCATGCTGTATGGAAGATTCATAAACTACAGTTGTAATTATTCTGAAGCAAGCCATGGGTTGTCCCAAAGCTTCAAGTTTTTTTGTGGATAACAAGTTAAAGTACAGAGGCTAGAAGAATTATTGCATTCTGGATTTTTAAAGTTTTTTTTTTCTTTGTATCTTAATTTCTAAACCATTCTCTTTGTATTTGTGATGTTTTTCCATTTTAGTGCTGTCTGGCTGCAATTTGAACATTATCTGAGATAAGAGTGAAAGGTTTTTCTTGTGATAGTTCTATGAAGCCAAACAGTGACTCATTCTGTCTGTATATCAAAGACTGGAATAGATCAAAGAAACAAAGACTGGAAAATATTTTACTCTCTGGGCTCTTGACTTGGAGACATTGATGTATGTCTCTCAACTTGAGGAAATGTCCCATTCTTCCACCCATGTACATAACACATTGGTGTTGTCACCACATTGTGACTGATGTAATGCTTGAAATCACTTTCGAACACAGTCATGGCCAAATATGACTGTAACCAGGTTTGAGACTACACACCTTCTATGGCTTTGCTGGTGCAGAATCTATAGCATGGTTTTGTCTCTATATTTTTATCTACTCCAAACTAAATTATGCCAACACTATACCCTTGGCAGGCATGCTGGGAAACTAATGTCAAACAGAGTTCTGTCCATTGAACTATATTTGCCAGTCATTTTAAGACACTAAGGTTACAAACATTATTTTCCTCCTTTGTTAGGTGTGGATTTTTTTACTTTTCATTTTACCTTCCATATTTCAGACATCTTCTTTAAACTTTAGAAGATGATGCAAATATTTGAGCTTGTAAAAAGTCCTATTTTTCTTCCTTAAGTGCAGACTCTCTTCTCTTCTACTGAGCCCAAATTCTCTTCTTCCTTTGATACCTATAATCAGAATAATGAGGATAAATTGGACGTAGCATAGCCCTCTCCTCTTTCACTCACCTCTTTGCTTCTTTTCCTCACATCCCCAAATGTCAGCAAATATTTGTGAAGGCATTTATACAAATCCTCCTGCTGTGAAATGTGTCTCTGGAAGGACAGCTTGTTTGAAGTAAGTGGTCATTTCTGGACATGGCTCCTACTTACTTTTAAAGGTGGCAGGCAGCTGGGGCTACACTTAATTTCAGGAAGAAAATGGAACCAAAATAAAGATTTGGTTACAGTGAACATTTTTTTGTAAGTATTTAGGAGATTTAGACAAGTGGACCCACTGGACTATGAGACCATTACAACTATCCCATGAGAAGTGGTAAACCTTATATATATAGTATCAGAAGGGGGGCAAAATTCCCTAACCTTTCAACCCACAATCAAACTCTTGACAAAGCCATGACAAGTAGCACACAAAACTTTCAAGATGCATATGCTCCAGAAATCTATTATCTATACAGAAGGCCCTACTCCTATAATTGTATTCAAATGACTTCTTATAATAAATAATAAGCAAATACAGGAGAAAATAAAAAAAGCTTGAGACAAAATGGTAGTAAAAATCTATTAACAATTTGGTACCAAAGCTGGTCTGCGGCAGTTATATGGTATTTTGGGAGGGACATTTTCATTAAATACAAGGAAACTAAATTATCTCTTGATTCAAACTTAGCATCAGCTCCTCCCCATTAAAAGCACCCACTGAGCTGAATAGAGAATGATAACCTTTTTCTATATGAAAAACAACCTATAGAAATCCATAGCAAACATATGATGCTATAGGATGATTCAAGACTCCTGTTCTAAGGATTAATATCCTCTATTAAATTCAACAGGATCTCATAAGGGTGCTCAACTTGAGCACATCTAATGTTTGGCACCTCTCCAGGGATAGCTATAATAATGCTATTTAATTGCTTATGAATTTTACTGATTTAATTCCCAATTACATTCCATTGGAATTTTCCATAAAAAAAGAAACTTGAAGAATTTGATGCATCAGCTGAATAAAGTATTAATAAAGATGCTTTTTTGCCATCCTTTTGATAGCAGATAATAAAACGGCACAGCCTGCATATGATAAATATTCTGTTGATGGTCTAGTAAAGTATTTATGGTGGTACAACCCCTAGGGTATTAATTGTGGGTACTGTTTGTTTTATGTAAAGCATTTAAATGTAAATTACAGGCATTAGATTGCTCTTTTTCTATTTTTCTACTGTTAAAAAGCAACCATATAGTGAATACAATTATGATGGTAATCACTGCTATATCTGTTTTTCCCGTGTGCAGCCTTTCTCTATTTAATATTTCTGAATACTTATTTTTATGACGTTCCTCTTTGTTTCTATGCCTGCGTGATATGGAGTTATCTGTTTTCTCTGGTACAAATCTGCTTGTATCTGTCATTTTCTATTGTTTGGAAAAGCTCAGAAATCATAAATAAGTTAAAAAATAAATAGAAAGTTTGATCTCCTTCTCCCAGGAGGTCTGGCAAATATACATTAAGTCTGAAAACAGTCAAATGAACTCTTGTCCGTCAGTAGTGTTTGATTTTCTGCGGAGCACTTTCAAAAACAAAACAGTTAAGAGCCAGTAGCAGATTTCCTAGCTACAACGATGTATAGGTCATTTTATATTTTAGTAAACAGCAAGCATATTGTCATTTGTGTGTGTCATATTATTCTACTGTGTGAGAAGACCAAATGCTGACTAAGCATCGCAGAAAACACACAAGAGACATCTATGCTGGCTCTAATCTAGTACCATTGGTGCTTTCTGTGCAACCTATAATAAGCTGGTGTTTGTGTTTGAGCTAAATAAAAATAACTGTCTATGTAATTTGTAAAACTGAGGAAGAAGGAGTTGAGCAGATCCTGTATTCTCAGTAAGCAAAATGGCCATTATCACCTCAGCCTCTTTTTTAATCTCCCTTCCTCCTGCCTGAGTAAGAAATTGAATCAGCAAATGAATTCTTAAGGAAAAACTGTGAGGATAATGGAAATATCAATATAAAATCAATACACCAACTTAAAAGAAAAAATGTTTCCAGACTAGGCCTAAAGCCCCAAACCAATGACAAAATTACTTATTGGGCCTTATCCTGATACAGAAATCAATCTTTAGCTAGTGTGAAGAGTTACTTACCATTTCATTTTTCATAAATGATTTTCCTTTTAAATCTAGGTAGCTTTACATTCTCTGGTGGTTCTTTGATCATTTGCTGCATAAATGTGGCAAATGCAATTTTTATAAAACAAATGACACAGTCAAATTTATGTGTTTTACAGGTTGTGATTGTAAAATTGATTTTTGTGCTAGCCTTTAAGGGCTAAAATAAAGTTTTTTTAACCATGGAATACAGGCCAGACATATCTCCTACAAATGAGAAATCATTAAATAAATTAAAAATATGAAAAAAAAAATATTCTAGAAATAGAAACATTTTTTGGGCAAGTGGGAAAACAAGGACCACAATGTAACAACATAAAACAACTCAGTTTAAAGGTGAATAAGAAAGCTTTAAAATGTACAGTCATAGTAATGGCATATTGTTCAAGAAACAGAGTTTCTTTTCATTCTATCTAAGTTGCAGAGCAGGTGAATAAAAATCAACTGTGGCTAGGCAGGGATGCGGTGAGGTTAGGAATAGTTTTTTTTTTCCCCAGCAAATCTAATGGAATATAAATCCAGATTCATTCTGTTAATATCAATGCCCACTTTGGGTTGTTAAATCTCTACAGGGCAAGTTACAGGGACGATGAAGGAGTAGGTTAACATAACTTGCTGCTTGGCATAGGGCCAAATAGTTGTACAGAAACTGGTTTCTCTGCCTAAATTTTATGAAGCTTCCTTTCTGATCTCTCTGTCACAGGGAGAGACGAACCGGGGAGACCCCAAAGCTCTCGAGCGGAACCCTAGGGCCAGGAAACGGGGGAGGAACAGGAAAAATGAAAGTAAAAAAAGAAAACTTACTCACAGCAGGCCTTGAGATAAAACAAGAGCGACGGGAAAAATCCGCGCAGATTATTACGGATTATTAGCCGCGCCTTTATTCAGCTGCGGCCGGCGGATGACGTCAACATCAATTACTGGCTGGTGGAAACAAAAGGGACGGCATGCAGAGAGGCAGGCGGCGGGCGGATGCTAAGGGAAGTCCCGGCCAGTGGAGTCAGCCAGAGGCACGGGACGGTGAGAGAGTGGACAATTGCCGAATGAGGAGGAGCTGATGACTCGGGCAACGAGCCAGCACTGGGAGCAGGAGTTCCAGCGACAGGCAAGGCAGAAATAGGTGAGACAGTGAGAGGGCAACTGGGTGTGGAAGACCCAGAGAGAGGGCAACTGTGCGTGGAGAACCCAGAGAGATGGCTGCGGTGCTGGGAAAAACCAGAGAGAGAGGGCAGCTGCATGGGGAAGACCCAGAAAGAGGGCCGCTGCACTGGGAAAACCCAGAGAGAGGGCAGCCACATTATGCAGACCCAGAGAGAGGGCGGCTGCACAGGAAGTCCCAGAGAGAGGGTCGCAATATTGAGAGGTTGGAAGGAGAGCGACTCTAGCTTGGGCAGTACGAGCTAACCCACAAGGCTAGGTGGTTTAGACAAGACCCTGTGGGGTGAATAGGAGTGTGGAAGGGTTATCTGCACTCCACAAGGAGGCATGGTAACGGTGTGGTGATTTTCTTAGATTTGTTGGTTCCTTTCCTTGGGGAGGGAAAGGGTAGTTTATGTTTCCCCGTGTTAGAAGGGGTTGAGGGAGATAGGAAACAAGAAAGGCCGGAAGACTAGCTGAAGGTTTGCCGTTTGGGCGGGGGTCATGGAGCACGAGATCGGCCATAACAACAACAGTGATCCACCAGGCTGGGTATAGGGTGAGGTATAGGGGAGGTGGAACCTCGCGAAAGACCCTGAAGGAACAAACATCTAACGAGGGTAACTGCGCAGTACAAAGCCTCCCATTGTAAGAGATTCAAAGTTGTGGCAGGCGCGAAAGGGGTGACTTGCAGCGCGTGTGAAGACCTCCCGCAAGACCACCTGCAATGGCAGGACAGGTTCCAGTGAACAGCCAAATGAAGGAAGCACGGAACAAGATGTTTGAGGCCCGGTGGGCACACTCTCTCATTATATTTTGATGGAATATAATGCTTAAATTTGGAGGGCCCCCACTGTAACAATACCTACTTTGCTCCTCCATTACAATAGGAAATTTATGACTAGAAATTCAGTGTCTGGAGTAATTCCAGCTGTTGATGCCTGCTACTTCAAGAGCGGAGCCAAGTAGCCAGCAGGTGCTTGATTGTGGCAGCCATTTTAGACCTCTGGCTGCCTATATAAATAGAGCAGTTTACTGCTGGCAGGCCAGACAGTTACATTGCCTGGCTGCATGCAACATCTTGGAGGTAAGGGCAGCAGCTGTAGGGGATGGTTTGGAGGCTCCTGGTCCTGGGCATGACCTAAAACTGCACCCTGCTGGAAGTGGGTGGCCTGGAGGGGCTCCCAGTGGTACAGGAGCCCCCCGGAAATGCCAGTCCAGTCACCACCCCAGTGAAAGTTGGGTAGGGGTACCTTAACTCCAGCCCTCACTTTTGGGTGGGTCATGTGACATCGGAGGTAATTGGGGCCAGGCACAGCTGTGGCCACCTAAGCTCTGTGAGGTGTAGGACCCTGAGGAAAGGTAGTTGGGGCCAGGCATGGCTACGGCCACCTGAGCCCACTGGGGAGAGAAGCCCTGTGGCCCCAAGTGAGGGGGTGGTGTGGAGCCTCAGTGAGGGGGCAGCCCCAGGGAGGAGAGGCCAAGGGACGTCTTCGGATGCCTGAGGCCACAGTTTGGGCCAGAGGCTGAGTAAGGGGGCTCAGTCTCAGAGAGGAGCAAGTTCTGACCCCAATAAGCCCTCCACCACTGGGATGCCGAGTGTGGGTCAAAAGTAAGAGCTATAGTAGAGCACAATGACCTGCTGCTCCAGCAGGGGAGTGAGAGTCCCTGTGAGACCCTGGAGCACCAGTCATGGTGTGGGTTAAGAATGAGTGGGGGCCAGTCACAGCTGCGGCCACCTGCACCCTGTGGGGTGCAACACCCCGAGGAGAGTTAGTTGGCACCCTGCACAGTTGTGGCCACCTGAGCCCCACAGGGGAGGGAAGCCCCATAGCCCCAGTGAGGGGGTGAAAGTGAGGACCCCCAGAGAGGGGCCAGCCCCAGTGAGGTGGCAGGTCTGGAGCCCCAGTGAGGGGGCGGAGATGAGAAGCCCCAGTTAGAGGAAAAAACAGAGGGATGGGAGCCCATTATGTCTGAGTACATAGAGTTGCCCTGGAAGGAGCCAGGGCAAGCTTAGACCCGGTCAGGTAATTGGCTGGCCACTATCCCGGTGAAGGTCACAGGAGAGGCCCAAAAGACGGTACATCTGCCACCCAAGGTAGGTGATAGCTAAAGCCTATGGTATAAGGGGCCCGCTGCAAGAGGAAGCAAGGCAGTACAAATTGTTCTCATGTGAAAGAGACCCTGTGAGAGGGGGTGGAGTGTGAGGCCCTAGTGAGAGGAGGGCGGTATGAATGTGTGTATGCCTGAGGCCTGACAATGAGGTCTAAGCTTGGCTCAGCTGTAGACCGGGAGATTTGTGTCATCTGGATGCCATCTGCGAGGCTTGGGCTGTGGTGTTGGGAATGGAACCAAGCTGCAGATAACACCCCGTGGGATCGGGGCAAGAATGGGCAGCCTCCCGCCTTAATTAGCAACTTCATTAATTAACAACAAGGAGTGGCAAGTGAGACGGCTGGGTGGCATGCCCAAAGGCAAGTGGGAAAACTAGCACTGTGGCTAATCGGGGAGTCTCACTTTGCCACACTGGCCCAGAGGAATTTTTATCTATAAATCATATCTTCTGTTCTATCACATTCACAAATACAGTATATTATTCCCAAGCAAGGCTCCCTGAAGAATGGACTAGACAATCATACATTTTCTATAGCCATAAGGACACAGTCAGTTTACGTAGTCAAGCCATTTGAAGGGGTGGACTGTAAAGACTTGGCATGAAAGACTTAACTTTCATTCTAAGTGTATACTTAAACAGCATGGAGCAAGGTGATTTTATGATACTGCAATACTTTTGCACTTTATTGGACAAAGGGTATTCCTGTACTTTATAATTTTTTATTTGTTCTTTTCTTACATGAGTTTTCCCTTCAAATCCCCGATACAAAGGAACTGTTGGTATTAACAGCAATTCTTCCACATCAGCCTCCTCTGCTTCAAAGGGGTTGACCCAGGTTTTCTGATCTTGGCCTGTAATAATCCTCTTTGTAACTGTGTTGTGTTCGCCAAAAGTATGCACTGGCAACAGATGGGGGATGGAGAGGCAGTTTTTAATTTATCAAAAGTGACTTTATTAATAGTAACAGCATAGAACTGGACACTCTGTACTGAGAAAATGTTACAAGTCATATTCTATGAGCTAATTATTCTTGTGTATTGCCTGCAGATGTATGGGTCCTTTTAATAGCAGAATATCTTGAAAGCATAATTTATGTGAAACAATTTGCAGTGAACTTAGCCACAATACATGAGATTAATATACAAAACTGGGCTGGTGTGAATTTCCATATTTTGGATGCACTTTGATCAGTTTACATTAAGCCAAAATGTCCTGTCTAGCATTAGACCTTCAGAGACCAGAGAAATGTGTATAAAAACTTGTAAAAAAAGAAACAGATAGTTGAAATATAATAGAACCATCTATTCCAGCATCAAAACATGAGTGAAACTTCAAGATAGAATCAGCTAAGTAATTCTTAAACCTTGTGATGAATCAAAACATGTTTCATGCAGCATACAAAGAAAATACCACTCTCTTTAAAAAAACATTTTTGTCACTCAGGCATTTAATTAGAACTTCAAAAATAGATTAATTGTAATTGAAAATGTAATAAAATATAGTTGAGGAATTTTTTTCTAGGGGAATTTAAATTAGCATAGTTAATTAAATTACTTTACTTTTTTGCTTTGTCAGTAAACTAAATCCCTTCCACAGCTCTCCATTTGAAAAACAAATAATTTGCTGAAGTAAATGATCTGCATTTTCACCCAGGGACTACAAAAGCTATTAAGGCAAATTCCAGTGAACTACAACAGTGCTTCAAAGTGAACTTTTAACACCTTACAAATGCTATTTTCTTTGGGGGAAAAATGGTGCCTTTTTCTCTAAATGCTAGAAAGATTTTAACTATGAAAGCTTCAGTCAGTGATTTCATGAATTGTTTTAACTTCTGGGCACTTTATGCAGAATAGTTTAAAGATGGGACACTTAGGAAGTTTTCAAGTAATACTGAAATCAAAAGTGAGGCTGAAATGACTTGAAGTCATTTCATATTGTAATAACAGAAAATACTTGAGTCTGGTAGACTGGGCATAATTCACTTAATCACCTTTGAAATCTCGAGTACAGCTGAAAAAGAGGGGTCCATCTATGTGCAGACAGAGTAGGAGTTTACTGTTTCTATGCACTTATGGACAATTCCATCTCCAAACTAGTTCAAGAAGAAATTAAGTAGAGGTTTGTTTTTGCCTCAGAAGTCATGTTATAGGTTGCTATCATATTACCCTTATCATTACTTGTACTTCCTGAGTTTGCTTTGCTTTTCCTGTGGTAAAACCAGGTATAATGTACTAATAGCGTGGATAGAAAATAGACAATTAAAAATAATCATGCAGGAAAATTTATTGAAAGGGTGCTAATTAAAATGCTTTCTCTTAAAATATTGTTTTGATAGAAAAATGAAATTTTGACTAGAAAAAACTTTGTGGAAAGTTTCTTTCTTCAGAAAGTGTTGCTTTCTCAAAAAAAGTAAAACCTGAGAACTGAAAAATATACTTCAGTTCCTGGTGTAGGATTTAGACCAGCTTCCTTCTGCCCTCATTTTTCTGGATTTGGCAGACTTTCCAGCCTAATCACATTCACCATAATCATGATTCACTTAGCTAGGGACTCACATGATATAATGTGTCAGCTTTACAAGAGGAGAACATGCTGAATCAGAGATGTAGTCAATCCAGCAAGCCCAGCTATTAGAACAGAGCAGGGGATGAGACACTTGACCTACTACTGTAGTGTGGCACTGGAGTGGCATTTCAAAATTTAAATTTTGAGTTTTATGCCAGGTATTCTCAGCCAAATATTTCAGTCTCTAATTTTTCAACAAAAAGACAAAATATTCTGTTTTAGAAAATTGAATGTACTTGACAAATTTTTGTAATGTGAAAGCTCATATTCAAATTACCTCTAATTGAATGCTTTAAAGTATGCATTTTCATAGTTGTAAGCAACTGAAATAACTAAATAGAATTATGAGATTGTAAATACTGAACATTTGAACGCTTAGCTGTGCTGGGTTATTTTAAATGTGACATACAGTCATGTGGTATTATTTCTTCTTTTTCTTTTTTTTTTGTAAGTTTTGCTGTTCAGCTTAACAGGGGGTTCCTCTCTTCTGATATACATCTCATGAACTGTTAACCCTACATTTCTCACTACATTCACCCTTAGAGGTACTCTCTGCTTCAGAAGGATTTGGAAAGAAATGGGAAAGACGGGGTCTTTGTGTCTAGGGACAGACGTAACACACAAACTGGTTTAAGAGATCAGAAATTGGTTTAAAACTGTAAGAGAACAGATATTCAGTGCACATAAACCAGTTGGGAAATGGCTGAAACTGGTGTGAGATAAACCAACAAGGGGTCTGGGACAAATATTGCATAAACTGGTTTGACTCAAATCAGTTAGGTCTGATACTACATTCAACCAGATTTAAGTTAAACCAGACTCCCCCAGCATCCCAGCATGCTCTCTGGGATGGGCTGGGCTCTCTGTTCCACAGCAGGGATGGCCCCACCCCTCTGCTCCCTGGCTGGAGCTCCAGCAGAGATTGCAGGCATCTGCCTGGCTTCCCTGTGCTCCCCCCTCTCCTCCCCTCCCCACTCCCTGCTAAGCAGTGATTTCCCCAGTCCCCTCTGCCTTACACAGACACCTCAGCATTAGCTAGAAGATCACATGCTAGCTACAGTCCATGCTGTAGCAGATGGAACAAAGGCAGGATCAATAGGTAGCTGGTAATGTTGTTGTTTTCTGTTGTTTTCTTAATGGGGTGATAAGCACTGAGTTATCAATTCCCTGATGGGCTGGTCAGAAGTGGGGGGAGGGGGAACCCTTCCCTAAGCAGAGCATCCTGACTGGGCTTGGCCATGCCCCCCTCAGCTCAGCACTATAGAAAGGAGGGAGGGCTGCTTTAGTGCCCCCTGACTTCTAGTCTGAGCCACTGTAGGCATGTGCCTGTATTTCTAGGATGTCTGTGCAGTTACAGATTGATTCAGCCTAGCCAGGTCAGACTAACCTGCAATGATTGAATCAATTCAGGCTCAGGATTTTGAATGTCTGTCCCTAGCCTGATTGACGGTCCCTGCATCATCTTGAACAGTAAGTTGGCCTCACTACAGGAAATAGATTGCATCAGCTAGCACTGTGTTTGGGAGCACCAGGACAGTGCTGAGAGCTTGGTACCACATTTTCCTTGAGCTGGTGTCTCAACGCCAAATTGTAAAGTTAAAATGAAGAGTGTAGTAACTATAGATTTATACTAAACCTTGGATACTGATGACTCTTGGTTAAGTTATTTCCTAGCTAGAAATTATGTTCCCTTTTTTTGACCCAGGAGGTGCATAGTCCCACCAGGGGAAATGCCTTGCTGGACTTGGTTCTTGCCACAGGCGATGACCTGGTGAGGGGTCTGCAGGTACTCAACCACCTGGGCGACAGTGATCATCACCTGCTGGAATTTACTATCCATCACAGGGTGATGAAAGCAAGCAGCATGGCAGAGGTCCTCAACTTCAGGAGGGCCGACTTCTGTAAGCCAAGAAGATTAGTAGGAGAGGCATTCAGGTATCAGAGCTTCAATGATATAGGAGTCCAAGACGGGTGGTTGTTCCTCAAGGAGATGATCCTCTGAGCTCAAAGGGAGTCAGTCCCAATGCACACCAAGGGGGGCAGGAGTGCTAAGAAGTCCCCATGGCTCGGCAAAGGCATCCAGGGATGCCAGAGGGCAAAAAAGGAGATGTACAAACAGTGGAAGCAAGGGGCTATCACTAAGAAGGATTACACCTCCGTTGCTCAGGACTTCAGGGAGACTGTTAGGAAGGTCAAGGCAGAGATGGAGCTAGGGCTAGTGACCAGAATTAAGGATAAGTCCTTTTTCAAATACATAGGAAGTAAGAAGAAAGCACCGGGTAATGTGGGACCCCTACAGGATAGGCTGGTGATTGCAACAAACAAAAAAGCTGACCTCTTTAATTAATTATTTGCCTCCATATTCCTGAACAGGGACTGGGACATCTCCCCCACTAGAACTGCGGACGGACCCAGGGGAGGCACCACCATGCCTAGGGTCAGGGATGACCTGGTTAGGGAAATTTGGAGGGGCTGGACATCTTTAAATCAGTACGTCCAGATGCTCTTCACCCGAGGGTGCTGAGGGAATTGACGGGGGTCATAGCAGGGCCCTTGGCACAGCTCTATGAGCACTTGTGGGGCACTGGCCAGGTACCGGAGGATTGGAAAAGGGCCAATGTTCTCCCCATTTACAAGAAGGGGAGAAAGGAGGACACTGGCAATTATAGACCAGTCAGTCTTACCTTGGTCCTTGGGAAGACCTTTGAGAAAATTATCAAGGAGCACATCTGCAAGGGCCCAGCAGGGAAGGTAATGCTCAGGGGCAACCAACCTGTGTTCAATGGGGGCAGGTCCTGGCTGACTAACCTGGTTTCTTTTTATAATCAGGCCACAACGTCCCTGAATGAGGGTGTTGGGGTGGATATCATCTTCCTGGACATCAAGAAGGCCTTTGACACAGTTTCCCACTACAGTTGCAGGCCCTATGAAGAGAGACTAAAGGGCCTGAACCTATTCAGCCTCCAGAAAAGAAGGCTGAGAGGGGATCTGGTGGCCATTTACAAACTCACCAGGGGTGGCCAGTGAGAATTGGGGGAGGCTCTGTTTCCTTGGGCACCACCTAGGTTTACTAGGAATAATGGCCACAAATTGTTTGAGAGAAGGTTCAGGCTGGACATCAGGAGACATTGCTTTACAGTTGGGGCTTCCAGGCTCTGGAATGGGCTCCCAAGTGAGGTGGTGCTCTCTCCTACCTTGGGGGTCTTCAAGAGGGGGCTGGACAGATATTTAGATGGGGTAATATGACCCTGGAACCCATTCCTGCCCAGGGAAGGACCCTAAGCACTATGATACTATGACCCCAGCAGCTAGTCAAAATTCAGGATTTGTCAATTGTTCTAAATGGGAAAAGAAATTAGTGATGAAGACAAATATTTCATTAAAGTAATCTTGTTTATTTATAAATGTTGTGCAACGTTCTGTTTCCCTGAGTGGCAGAGGGAATCAAACAACAGGACACAGCTTTCTTGCTCAGACAACTTAACCCAAAAAACCTCTGTCTAGTTCTCTCAGTCACAGACTGTGTTTGTGCAGAGAATGTCTAGAGCTTTCTTCTATATTCCATATGGATTGTTTACACCAGGGGTACCAAATTCACCTTATGCCTCCAGCTAGATCTGGACTGTAGAGCTCCTCATAGGCCAGATCCCTGGGGCTGGAGGCTGTGGCAGCAGCAGGGGCAACATCAGCAGTGGTTGCTGGACAAATAGGGTGCAGAGAGAAGTGATAAGTTTTGCCTGATTTGGCCACAGAAAGCAGTTTGTAGCTGTGACCAAATGCAAGTGCATTGCTGCAGAGAGCTTAAAAATGGCTGATAAGGTGAAAATCTAACCCCTCATTGCCTGTTTCAAAACATAATGTCTTCTGTAACTTCTCTCTGCAATGCTTACCAGCCTTGAGCTATTTTCAGAATGGGAGGAGGGAAAGGGATTGGAGGAAATTCAGTCTGGGGTCTTTTCAGCCCCTATTGGAGGGTAGGGCAGGTGTATTGGGACACCCATGAGTTGGGGGTGGGGCTCCAATTCACCCACCCTACCCTCCACTGCCACTTGGGAAAACCCTAAAATGAACTTCCTCTCCTCCCCTTCCCCATTCGCATTCTGAAAACTTTGCAGACTTGCAAGGAGGAGCTAGTAGCCCTGAGCTACTTGCCAGGGTGGCTTTTTATATTGCTGGGGCCAGGACAGGGTAGCTTTTTAGACTGCTGGGGACAGCACAGGTGCTGGCCCTGGGCTCTAGCTCCCCCTGGCTGCAGATCTGAGGGCACATCCACACATGCAAGCACGTGCGCTTGCAGCAGCTCAAATAGAAGTGGTGCAAATTTGAGCCAGAAGCTAGATTCCCCTACCCCCTGGTACCTACAGTAAACTTCTGTTTGCTCCAGGGGATCATTGTAACTCAAAACATTTCCTTCAAAGCATTCTCAGTTACAGCAGGGAGCTGCACTTCTGTCTGCACTCATAGGGCGCATCCAGATGAGTACGCACATCCCTCTTGCCCCGCCTCAAACCCCTTTGAGATGGGGCAACAGGCATGTGTGAGAATGAAAAAATGTTCCCCATGCTGCAAATTTGCAGCATGGGGAGAAAATTAGACCATATCCAGGGGTATAAAAACATTGAAGTTTTAAAAAGTGGAGCAAGGCATGGTCCCAGACCGTGCCCTAAGGCAACCGGAGGCTGGGTCCTCCATGAGATGCTCTGGTGGCCAGAGTGTCTCTATGGTTGGCTCCTTGCCCTGGTGCTTAAACACCAGTCAGGCTGAGTGTTTCATCACCAGGGCTCCAGTGCCAGTGAGTAGGGGGTTGAGGGGGCTGGAGGAGGAAGGAAGGGAACATGGAGGGGGTGACCCTTGCCAGCCTCCCCGAGGACCCTGACCCCTGCCCCCCCACCCCATAGTTTAAAAAAACCAACCCCCCGTCAACTGCCGTCTGGCTGCCTGGGGCCCCGCCTGCGCCGCGCCGGGCAGGGTGAGAGCCCCAGCCCGGGCCCTCCTGCCCCTCCACCGTCTTGTGCTCCCCCCCGGGGGGGGGGGGAAGTTTGTCAGGAGGCTCTGGAGCCCCCCCACCCCTGCTTCTAAGCTAAGCAGAGGCTTTTTTTTCCCATATTTTTTCTGGGGTTTTTTGTTTGTTTGTTTTTAAAGTGACGGTGCCTCGAGTTGTGGGGCAACAGCTGTTGCGGGCTGGGGCGGGGCATGTGGGCCTTGCAGCGGGGGGGTGGTAGCCGCTACAGGAGCCATTTGGCCCCCTGTTGAGAAGGCTGAGAGGTGATCTTGTGGCCACCTACAAATTTATTAGTGGGGCACAGCAAGGAACTGGACATGGTCTGTTCACCAGGGCACCTCTTAGGGTAACAAGGAGCAATGGTCATAAACTGACAGAAAGCAGATTTAGGCTTAACATCAGGAAAAACTTCATCTG
Source organism: Alligator sinensis (assembly GCF_000455745.1). NCBI lineage: Eukaryota > Metazoa > Chordata > Crocodylia > Alligatoridae > Alligator > Alligator sinensis. The sequence goes on along the minus strand of NW_005843654.1, from coordinate 36,075 downwards.
ACCCCATAACTCTTTCCTGCCCAGGCAGGGGGTTGGACTTGATGATCTGTTGAGGTCCCTTCTGACCCTGCATCTATGAAGTGGATCAGCCATGTCCTGACACAGCTGATTCACCTCATTGGGCAAAACACATGTCACTTGTTGACCTACAAGTTAACTGTGTGGGGCAATGGGCAACATGATCCCTGCTTACAGAAGCACACCCTCAGCAATCTCTGGGGCATGTCTCTTTAAAGCATAGAACCCAGCTTTCCCTGCTTACAGCATCCCAGGGATGCATCTCTGTGGCCACGTCTACACGAGATGCCAACTGTGCAGTTGTTACTGCGCAGTCATTTAGTACTTGCACACACAAGTTCTGAATGACAGTGCAATAACCGGCATTACTGTGCAATAGAGCCCCTGAACAGATTTTTGGTGATGCTGACTGCACAGTAACTCATTACTACTGTGCAGTAGTGTTGCATCACACTCCATGCCATGCAACACTATTGTGAAGTAGTAATGAGCTACTATGCAGTCAGCATCTTGCGTAGACATAGCTTGTACGTGGGAAAGCTGGACAGACACTCCTGAGGCTTGAGGGGCTCAATCCTGCATGGGGGTTTCTAGGGTGTGCCTGCCTGGGGTAGCTGGAGAGCAAGAGCAGCTCCAACTTGCCTATGCTCTCTTGCTATAAAGCAAATAGACATCCATCATAATGAAGTGGCACAAAGCATTGTTACCTTTCATCTCAACTACACATTTGGGTATTTGAGACATGACAAAGGGTATGGGCATCTATTTACCTTTGTTCTGTACTGCTACAAAAATTATGGCAGCACAAAAGTGACATCTGATTTTAGCCTCTGACACGCATCCCTCTAGTCAATCAAGAGAAGCCCTCTGCTCAAACAAATTAAGGCCTCCCTATTGATCCTTTCAATTAATCTGCAAGATTCAGTAGTTCACAAAGTTTATCCCACTTATTGCAACTAGAATATGGAGAATGCATTGGAAGGGAACTATATATAGTAAAAAATATTTAACAAGAAGGTACTGTACCTCCAGTTAACCTAGGCAGAATTTGAACCTAGAGGAGAGATATTTCATCATATAAGGTTTTTTAGATATTTTGAAATTTGTCTTTATGGAATCAAAACACAACCTGAACATATTACAGTATTCTATAAAAACTAGAGGCGCACCAATACATTGGTCCCATATCGGATTGGCACCAATATGAGGAAAATGGAAGTTATTGGGCAATTGACTTTTTGTCTGATGTGGCTGACAATGTGGCCAATAAATGCTGTGTGCATGCATGCAGCTGCAGCACAGCATGGACGCAGCCAGGAGCACACCCCACCAACATGGAGAGCATCTGGGTTTGCCAGGTAAATCTGTTGTAGGGGAAGGGGCTAGGGGTGGGGGGCAGATCAAGGCCCCTGAGGTGAGGGAGGCAGTGGGAGTGGGGCTGGGGCAGGGACTGCCCAGCTTGGGCAGGGACTGCCCAGCTTGGGCAGGGCACAGGATGGAGCTGCAAGCATCTCAACTGGGGGGTGCAGGGAGAGAGGGGGCAGCTTCCGCCGCTACGCACGCACTTGGAATGCATGGGGTGCATGTGCCCCTGAATCTGCATGCAGGGTGGGGCAGGCTGCTGCTATGGGCTGAGGCCAGAGCTGCACTGGACTCTTCCCAGTGTGGGGCTGGGTTGGGTTGCACTCAGGGCAGGCAGTTGTGGCGCTGGGAAGTGGGGTACAGGGGGCGACAACCACTGCAAAATTCACTGTAACTCCCACAACTTCCCTCCCAGTGCTTCCACTGCCCACCCTGAGTGCAGCCAAGCCCAGCTCCACCGCCAGGAAGAGCCTGATGTGGCCCCGGTCCCAGCCCACGGCAGTAGCCTGCCCTCACCCCACGTACATATCCAGGAGAATGCCCTCCCAGGATGCACACAGTGGCGGGATCCACCACCCCTGTGTCCCCTGGATGAGGTGCAGCTCTGTCCCATGCCCCACCCTGCCCCTGCCCCTGCCCTGCTCCCTCCCTCACTGTAGGGACCTCAAGCTGCCCCCTCTCATACTGTTTCCCTGCCACACGCCTTCCCGCACAACAGAACTACCAGCTACACGCCGGCCTCCACACTTTGGAGCCACATATCTGAATCGGATCAGTATTGGCTGATATGGCTCATTAAAAATCAGCCATCCGTATTGGCCCAAAAATCTGTGTCAGTGCATCCCAATCCCAATAAAGATTCTTTTAATGTGTATTTTGAATAAGAAAACTTTTATTTTAATAAAATAAAATTATTTTTATTTACATTTCTATCATGAGATGATACAGAATTTAAAAACAATATATAGGGAAGATATTTGAAAACAAAAAATCAAAATATTTTGTTTCTATACATTTTGTTTCAATATTGCCTGGACTGATTTTCTACTAAATGAAATTTCACTGACATTGAGATGATTTTGCACACTATTTCTATGTCAATTGTACTACATTTTCTGATGGGAAATTTTCTCAAAGTTTTTCTGATCACCTGTAGTGAAGACCACCAACAGCATGAATTTTCAAATCAAGAACATATAGTTTACTTCATTGCCAACAGAATCATCAACATTATTTTATTTTCAGGTCACATGCTTTTCCTCTTTTACTGCTTTTCTACTTATGTTCCTTCGTATTTATAACCTGGTGCTCTGTCTTTGTTTTGTCTTTCCTGCTGCAACAATGCTGCTGATTGCTTATGATACATGACTAGATTTACCCCAAGGCATTGCTTCACTGGGTACTTTTTATGGAGTACAAAATCCAAATACAATCTTTTTGAGCTACCAAGGTGTGGTCAAGTTATTATTTACAAGTTCTACTTTAATAGTTTGCCATTTTGAGAGTTGAAGTAAGGCACTTCTTGTCACTTCTCAGGTACATAATAAAACTGGATACTGCATTTGCATTTAAATTATTTGCTGGTATAGTATGTGCTTTGTGTGTGAAAAATTAATTTTCATGTTTTTTTATCCTGGTCTAACTGAGCCTTATCATAAAATCTGATTTTTCTATGGTAGATCTGTCTATCAAATGATGAATGCTTAGAATAAAAAAAAAAAAGACATTTGCTGTTGTTTGAATTATCTTTTATTCTCACTATATTGAAAAAAATTATTAGGCTAGATGTTGCATATGGAAAATTTATTCCAAATCAGACCACTGGGACTTCTATTTGAAAATATCCAGCAGAGAGCATCATTTTCTAAATTAGTTAGAAACAAAGATTTTTAATGTATTGGAAATAAATAAAAACAAACAAAAAAATGAATGTCCAACTGGTTTATCATCAGAACAGCAGCTTTGTGACTGAGTAGCTCTGGAGTACGTAATAGTCCATTTCTAAATGAATTATCAGCAACCATCACATTATTTGATGGTTAAAGTAAGTTTCTTTGAAAGACATTAATTCATTTGCTTTGAATGTTTTAAAACCTACATAGTTAACATTGACATTATTTGGCAGATTGAGAAACTGAAATGTTTAACAGCTGTACCCAGAAGCAGAATCATTTTATAATTCTTTTTACTTCAGGTTACCAAATTTTATTTAAAATAAACAGGGGTGATGACATTACAAATGATTGTATACATTATGAGAGAGGCTAAAAATAAAAAAAAAAATTACTAGTTAATGCAAAATGCTCAAACGCTTCTGGAAACAAAGAAAACCATGGTGTTTCCTCCTTCACATGGCCCACACTTGCCCTTCTTCTGTTCCCATGAATATTTCACTCTGCTGCTCAAGGCACTGGGCATTCAATAGGATGCCCTCAACCCTACCCAGTGGTTCAGATTCACTCCTGGTAAGCAGAAGATGTTAATTCAAAATTCCTCAAGGAGTACTGAGCCTTTAACCCAGGTCTTTCAGTTAAGTACCTTCACGAATATTATCTGGCAAAAATTTGCACCACAATAAACCCATTTGATTTTAGCTTCAATTAGACACAGTAAGCGTGCCTACATGTGCAATTAATCTGCAGAAAGTTTACTGCTCAGTCAAATACTGCACAGTAAGCTTTCCCTGAAAGCATGTCTTCACGTGCGCCCATCAAGAGAAAATTTGAGCTACTCCTGCCCTGCTCTGCTTCTATATAGCCACCGGGGGGAGCTCAAGATTCGGGACGTGACGGAAGTAATCCAGGCCATGATTCAGCCCACCGGTTACTACCCCATGGTCCTAGTCCATGTGGGTACTAATGATGCGGCCAGAAGAACCCCCAATCACCTGATGACGGACTACAATGCTCTGGGTGGCGTGCTGAGGGAGTTCAGTGCACAGGTGGTATTCTCTTCCATCCTACCAGTGAGCGGATGCAGAAGACGGCATGAGAATTGCATTAGAGAGACCAACTGGCGGCTTCGGCAATGGTGTCTCGAGGCAGGCTTCGGCTTCCTGGACAATGACCCACACATCACGACGAGGGACATGCTCAGTTGGGATGGGCTTCACCTGTCCCCCAAAGGTAAGCATGTGTTTTCTTCTAGATTGGCGGATCTCCTCCGGCGGACTTTAAACTAGGCTCGTCGGGGGGAGGGGAAGATGAAGGCGGGGGAAACTGTGGACCACCAAACCATGTGGCACCCACAAGGACAGCCCAGCCTGAAGAAAGAGAACATTGGGCACCTGCAAGCCATGGGGCAGCCAGCAGTACAGCACAGGTAAGCAATAAGCAGGTAAGAAATAAGGGGC